>NC_085138.1:255921967-256028590 GCF_035046485.1 Aedes albopictus | reverse complement strand
ATATTAAAATAATTTCTGAGAATCCCTCGAGATTCTCAGAAATGTCCTGTTATCTGAGATACTCTAGGAACTGCAGAAAATATTCTGAGTCATTTTAAGAAATTAGAAGAATAACGGAAAATATTAAAATAAATCCTGAGAATTCCTAGAGATTCTCAGAAATTCTTAGTCATCTGAGATGTATTCTAGGAACTGCAGAAAATATTCTCAATCATTTTTAGAAATTAGAAAAATAACGGAAAATATTAAAATAATTCCTGAGAATTCCTAGAGATTCTCAGAAATTCTCAGTCATCTGAGATGTACTCTAGGAACTGCAGAAAATATTCTCAGTCATTTTAAGAAATTAGAAGAATAACGGAAAATATTAAAATAATTCCTGAGAATTCCTAGAGATTCTCAGAAATTCTTAGTCATCTGAGATGTATTCTAGTAACTTCAGAAAACATTCTCAATCATTTTTAAAAATTAGAAGAATAACGGAAAATATTAAAATAATTCCTGAGAATTCCTAGAGATTCTCAGAAATTCTTAGTCATCTGAGATGTATTCTAGGAACTGCAGAAAATATTCTCAATCATTTTTAGAAATTAGAAAAATAACGGAAAATATTAAAATAATTCCTGAGAATTCCTAGAGATTCTCAGAAATTCTCAGTCATCTGAGATTCTCAGAAATTCTTAGTCATCTGAGATGTATTCTAGGAACTGCAGAAAATATTCTCAATCATTTTTAGAAATTAGAAAAATAACGGAAAATATTAAAATAATTCCTGAGAATTCCTAGAGATTCTCAGAAATTCTCAGTCATCTGAGATGTGCTCTAGGAACTGCAGAAAATATTCTCAGTCATTTTAAGAAATTAGAAGAATAACGGAAAATATTAAAATAATTCCTGAGAATTCCTAGAGATTCTCAGAAATTCTCAGTCATCTGAGATGTACTCTAGGAACTGCAGAAAATATTCTCAGTCATTTTAAGAAATTAGAAGAATAACGGAAAATATTAAAATAATTTCTGAGAATCCCTCGAGATTCTCAGAAATGTCCTGTTATCTGAGATGTACTCTAGGAACTGCAGAAAATATTCTCAATCATTTTTAGAAATTAGAAAAATAACGGAAAATATTAAAATAATTCCTGAGAATCCCAAGAGATTCTCAGAAATTCTCAGTCATCTGAGATGTATTCTAGGAACTTCAGAAAACATTCTCAATCATTTTTAAAAATTAGAAGAATAACGGAAAATATTAAAATAATTCCTGAGAATCTTTAGAGTTTCTCAGAAATTCCCTGTTATCTGAGATGTAGTCTAGGAACTGCAGAAAATATTCTCAATCATTTTTAGAAATTAGAAGAATAACGGAAAATATTAAAATAATTCCTGAGAATCCCTAGAGATTCTCAGAAATTCTCGGTCATCTGAGATGTATTCTAGGAACTGCACAAAATATTCTCAATCATTTTTAAAAATTTGAAAAATAACGGAAAATTTTAAAATAATTCCTGAGAATCCCTAGAGATTCTCAGAAATTCCCTGTTATCTGAGATGTACTCTAGGAACTGCAGAAAATATTCTCAATCATTTTTAGAAATTAGAAGAATAACGGAAAATATTAAAATAATTCCTGAGAATCCCATGAGATTCTCAGAAATTCCCTGTTATCTGAGATGTACTCTAGGAACTGCAGAAAATATTCTCAATCATTTTTAGAAATTAGAAGAATAACGGAAAATATTTAAATAATTCCTGAGAATCCCTAGAGATTCTCAGCAATTTCCTGTTATCTGAGATGTACTCTAGGAACTGCAGAAAATACTTTCAATCATTTTTAGAAAGTAGAAGGATAACGGAAAATATTAAAATAATTCCTGAGAATTCGTAGAGATTCTCAGAAATTCTTAGTCATCTGAGATGTATTCTAGGAACTGCAGAAAATATTCTCAATCATTTTTAGAAATTAGAAAAATAACGGAAAATATTAAAATAATTCCTGAGAATTCCTAGAGATTCTCAGAAATTCTCAGTCATCTGAGATTCTCAGAAATTCTTAGTCATCTGAGATGT
Source organism: Aedes albopictus (assembly GCF_035046485.1). Lineage (NCBI taxonomy): Eukaryota > Metazoa > Arthropoda > Insecta > Diptera > Culicidae > Aedes > Aedes albopictus. Next base: position 256,026,524 of record NC_085138.1, on the reverse strand, counting down.
ATTCTAGGAACTGCAGAAAATATTCTCAATCATTTTTAGAAATTAGAAAAATAACGGAAAATATTAAAATAATTCCTGAGAATTCCTAGAGATTCTCAGAAATTCTCAGTCATCTGAGATGTACTCTAGGAACTGCAGAAAATATTCTCAGTCATTTTAAGAAATTAGAAGAATAACGGAAAATATTAAAATAATTCCTGAGAATTCCTAGAGATTCTCAGAAATTCTTAGTCATATGAGATGTATTCTAGGAACTGCAGAAAATATTCTCAATCATTTTTAGAAATTAGAAGAATAACGGAAAATATTAAAATAATTTCTGAGAATCCCTCGAGATTCTCAGAAATGTCCTGTTATCTGAGATGTACTCTAGGAACTGCAGAAAATATTCTCAATCATTTTTAAAAATTAGAAGAATAACGGAAAATATTAAAATAATTCCTGAGAATCTTTAGAGTTTCTCAGAAATTCCCTGTTATCTGAGATGTAGTCTAGGAACTGCAGAAAATATTCTCAATCATTTTTAGAAATTAGAAGAATAACGGAAAATATTAAAATAATTCCTGAGAATCCCTAGAGATTCTCAGAAATTCTCGGTCATCTGAGATGTATTCTAGGAACTGCACAAAATATTCTCAATCATTTTTAAAAATTTGAAAAATAACGGAAAATTTTAAAATAATTCCTGAGAATCCCTAGAGATTCTCAGAAATTCCCTGTTATCTGAGATGTACTCTAGGAACTGCACAAAATATTCTCAATCATTTTTAGAAATTAGAAGAATAACGGAAAATATTAAAATAATTCCTGAGAATCCCATGAGATTCTCAGAAATTCCCTGTTATCTGAGATGTACTCTAGGAACTGCAGAAAATATTCTCAATCATTTTTAGAAATTAGAAGAATAACGGAAAATATTTAAATAATTCCTGAGAATCCCTAGAGATTCTCAGCAATTTCCTGTTATCTGAGATGTACTCTAGGAACTGCAGAAAATACTTTCAATCATTTTTAGAAAGTAGAAGGATAACGGAAAATATTAAAATAATTCCCGAGAATCTTCAGAGTTTCTCAGAAATTCCCTGTTATCTGAGATGTAGTCTAGGAACTGCAGAAAATATTCTCTATCATTTTTAGAAATTAGAAGAATAACGGAAAATATTAAAATAATTCCTGAGAATCCCTAGAGATTCTCAGAAATTCTTAGTCATCTGAGATGTATTCTAGGAACTGCAGAAAATATTCTCAATCATTTTTAGAAATTAGAAAAATAACGGAAAATATTAAAATAATTCCTAAGAATCCCTAGAGATTCTCAGAAATTCTTAGTCATCTGAGATGTATTCTAGGAACTGCAGAAAATATTCTCAATCATTTTTAGAAATTAGAAGAATAACGGAAAATATTAAAATAATTCCTGAGAATCCCTAGAGCTTCTCAGAAATTCTCAGTCATCTGGGATGTATTCTAGGAACTGCAGAAAATATTCTCAATCATTTTTAGAAATTAGAAAAATAACGAAAAATATTAAAATAATTTCTGAGAATCCCTAGAGATTCTCAGTCATCTGAGATGTACTCTAGGAACTGCAGAAAATATTCTCAATCATTTTTAGAAATTAGAAAAATAACGGAAAATATTAAAATAATTTCTGAGAATTCCTCGAGATTCTCAGAAATGTCCTGTTATCTGAGATGTACTCTAGGAACTGCAGAAAATATTCTCAATCATTTTTAGAAATTAGAAAAATAACGGAAAATATTAAAATAATTTCTGAGAATCCCTAGAGATTCTCAGTCATCTGAGATGTACTCTAGGAACTGCAGAAAATATTCTCAATCATTTTTAGAAATTAGAAGAATAACGGAAAATATTTGAATAATTCCTGAGAATCCCATGAGATTCTCAGAAATTCCCTGTTATCTGAGATGTACTCTAGAAACTGCACAAAATATTCTCAATCACTTTTAGAAATTAGAAGAATAACGGAAAATATTAAAATAATTCCTGAGAATCCCTAGAGTTCTCAGAAATTCTCAGTCATCTGAGATGAATTCTAGGAACTGCAGAAAATATTCTCAATCGTTTTTAGAAATGAGAAGAATAACGGAAAATATTAAAATATTTTCTGAGAATCCCTAGAGATTCTCAGAAATTCCCTGTTATCTGAGATGTACTCCAGGAACTGCAGAAAATATTCTCTATCATTTTTAGAAATGAGAAGAATGACGGAAAATATTAAAATAATTCCTGAGAATCCCTAGAGATTCTCAGAAATTCTTAGTCATCTGAGATGTATTCTAGGAACTGCAGAAAATATTCTCAATCATTTTTAGAAATTAGAAGAATAACGGAAAATATTTGAATAATTCCTGAGAATCCCATGAGATTCTCAGAAATTCCCTGTTATCTGAGATGTACTCTAGAAACTGCACAAAATATTCTCAATCACTTTTAGAAATTAGAAGAATAACGGAAAATATTAAAATAATTCCTGAGAATCCCTAGAGCTTCTCAGAAATTCTCAGTCATCTGGGATGTATTCTAGGAACTGCAGAAAATATTCTCAATCATTTTTAGAAATTAGAAAAATAACGAAAAATATTAAAATAATTTCTGAGAATCCCTAGAGATTCTCAGTCATCTGAGATGTACTCTAGGAACTGCAGAAAATATTCTCAATCATTTTTAGAAATTAGAAGAATAACGGAAAATATTTGAATAATTCCTGAGAATCCCATGAGATTCTCAGAAATTCCCTGTTATCTGAGATGTACTCTAGAAACTGCACAAAATATTCTCAATCACTTTTAGAAATTAGAAGAATAACGGAAAATATTAAAATAATTCCTGAGAATCCCTAGAGTTCTCAGAAATTCTCAGTCATCTGAGATGAATTCTAGGAACTGCAGAAAATATTCTCAATCGTTTTTAGAAATGAGAAGAATAACGGAAAATATTAAAATATTTTCTGAGAATCCCTAGAGATTCTCAGAAATTCCCTGTTATCTGAGATGTACTCCAGGAACTGCAGAAAATATTCTCTATCATTTTTAGAAAAGAGAAGAATGACGAAAAATATTAAAATAATTCCTGAGAATCCCTAGAGATTCTCAGAAATTCTTAGTCATCTGAGATGTATTCTAGGAACTGCAGAAAATATTCTCAATCATTTTTAGAAATTAGAAGAATAACGGAAAATATTTGAATAATTCCTGAGAATCCCATCAGATTCTCAGAAATTCCCTGTTATCTGAGATGTACTCTAGAAACTGCACAAAATATTCTCAATCACTTTTAGAAATTAGAAGAATAACGGAAAATATTAAAATAATTCCTGAGAATCCCTAGAGTTCTCAGAAATTCTCAAACATCTGAGATGAATTCTAGGAACTGCAGAAAATATTCTCAATCATTTTTAGAAATTAGAAGAATAACGGAAAATATTAAAATAATTTCTGAGAATCCCTCGAGATTCTCAGAAATGTCCTGTTATCTGAGATGTACTCTAGGAACTGCAGAAAATATTCTCAATCATTTTTAGAAATTAGAAAAATAACGGAAAATATTAAAATAATTCCTGAGAATCCCTAGAGATTCTCAGAAATTCTCAGTCATCTGAGATGTATTCTAGGAACTTCAGAAAACATTCTCAATCATTTTTAAAAATTAGAAGAATAACGGAAAATATTAAAATAATTCCTGAGAATCTTTAGAGTTTCTCAGAAATTCCCTGTTATCTGAGATGTAGTCTAGGAACTGCAGAAAATATTCTCAATCATTTTTAGAAATTAGAAGAATAACGGAAAATATTAAAATAATTCCTGAGAATCCCTAGAGATTCTCAGAAATTCTCGGTCATCTGAGATGTATTCTAGGAACTGCACAAAATATTCTCAATCATTTTTAAAAATTTGAAAAATAACGGAAAATTTTAAAATAATTCCTGAGAATCCCTAGAGATTCTCAGAAATTCCCTGTTATCTGAGATGTACTCTAGGAACTGCAGAAAATATTCTCAATCATTTTTAGAAATTAGAAGAATAACGGAAAATATTAAAATAATTCCTGAGAATCCCATGAGATTCTCAGAAATTCCCTGTTATCTGAGATGTACTCTAGGAACTGCAGAAAATATTCTCAATCATTTTTAGAAATTAGAAGAATAACGGAAAATATTTAAATAATTCCTGAGAATCCCTAGAGATTCTCAGCAATTTCCTGTTATCTGAGATGTACTCTAGGAACTGCAGAAAATACTTTCAATCATTTTTAGAAAGTAGAAGGATAACGGAAAATATTAAAATAATTCCCGAGAATCTTCAGAGTTTCTCAGAAATTCCCTGTTATCTGAGATGTAGTCTAGGAACTGCAGAAAATATTCTCTATCATTTTTAGAAATTAGAAGAATAACGGAAAATATTAAAATAATTCCTGAGAATCCCTAGAGATTCTCAGAAATTCTTAGTCATCTGAGATGTATTCTAGGAACTGCAGAAAATATTCTCAATCATTTTTAGAAATTAGAAAAATAACGGAAAATATTAAAATAATTCCTAAGAATCCCTAGAGATTCTCAGAAATTCTTAGTCATCTGAGATGTATTCTAGGAACTGCAGAAAATATTCTCAATCATTTTTAGAAATTAGAAGAATAACGGAAAATATTAAAATAATTCCTGAGAATCCCTAGAGCTTCTCAGAAATTCTCAGTCATCTGGGATGTATTCTAGGAACTGCAGAAAATATTCTCAATCATTTTTAGAAATTAGAAAAATAACGAAAAATATTAAAATAATTTCTGAGAATCCCTAGAGATTCTCAGTCATCTGAGATGTACTCTAGGAACTGCAGAAAATATTCTCAATCATTTTTAGAAATTAGAAAAATAACGGAAAATATTAAAATAATTTCTGAGAATTCCTCGAGATTCTCAGAAATGTCCTGTTATCTGAGATGTACTCTAGGAACTGCAGAAAATATTCTCAATCATTTTTAGAAATTAGAAATATAACGGAAAATATTAAAATAATTCCTAAGAATCCCTAGAGATTCTCAGAAATTCTTAGTCATCTGAGATGTATTCTAGGAACTGCAGAAAATATTCTCAATCATTTTTAGAAATTAGAAGAATAACGGAAAATATTAAAATAATTCCTGAGAATCCCTAGAGCTTCTCAGAAATTCTCAGTCATCTGGGATGTATTCTAGGAACTGCAGAAAATATTCTCAATCATTTTTAGAAATTAGAAAAATTACGAAAAATATTAAAATAATTTCTGAGAATCCCTAGAGATTCTCAGTCATCTGGGATGTACTCTAGGAACTGCAGAAAATATTCTCAATCATTTTTAGAAATTAGAAGAATAACGGAAAATATTTGAATAATTCCTGAGAATCCCATGAGATTCTCAGAAATTCCCTGTTATCTGAGATGTACTCTAGAAACTGCACAAAATATTCTCAATCACTTTTAGAAATTAGAAGAATAACGGAAAATATTAAAATAATTCCTGAGAATCCCTAGAGTTCTCAGAAATTCTCAGTCATCTGAGATGAATTCTAGGAACTGCAGAAAATATTCTCAATCGTTTTTAGAAATGAGAAGAATAACGGAAAATATTAAAATATTTTCTGAGAATCCCTAGAGATTCTCAGTCATCTGAGATGTACTCTAGGAACTGCAGAAAATATTCTCAATCATTTTTAGAAATTAGAAGAATAACGGAAAATATTTGAATAATTCCTGAGAATCCCATGAGATTCTCAGAAATTCCCTGTTATCTGAGATGTACTCTAGAAACTGCACAAAATATTCTCAATCACTTTTAGAAATTAGAAGAATAACGGAAAATATTAAAATAATTCCTGAGAATCCCTAGAGCTTCTCAGAAATTCTCAGTCATCTGGGATGTATTCTAGGAACTGCAGAAAATATTCTCAATCATTTTTAGAAATTAGAAAAATAACGAAAAATATTAAAATAATTTCTGAGAATCCCTAGAGATTCTCAGTCATCTGAGATGTACTCTAGGAACTGCAGAAAATATTCTCAATCATTTTTAGAAATTAGAAGAATAACGGAAAATATTTGAATAATTCCTGAGAATCCCATGAGATTCTCAGAAATTCCCTGTTATCTGAGATGTACTCTAGAAACTGCACAAAATATTCTCAATCACTTTTAGAAATTAGAAGAATAACGGAAAATATTAAAATAATTCCTGAGAATCCCTAGAGTTCTCAGAAATTCTCAAACATCTGAGATGAATTCTAGGAACTGCAGAAAATATTCTCAATCATTTTTAGAAATTAGAAAAATAACGGAAAATATTAAAATAATTCCTAAGAATCCCTAGATATTCTCCGAAATTCTTAGTCATCTGAGATGTATTCTAGGAACTGCAGAAAATATTCTCAATCATTTTTAGAAATTAGAAGAATAACGGAAAATATTAAAATAATTTCTGAGAATCCCTCGAGATTCTCAGAAATGTCCTGTTATCTGAGATGTACTCTAGGAACTGCAGAAAATATTCTCAATCATTTTTAGAAATTAGAAAAATAACGGAAAATATTAAAATAATTCCTGAGAATCCCTAGAGATTCTCAGAAATTCTCAGTCATCTGAGATGTATTCTAGGAACTTCAGAAAACATTCTCAATCATTTTTAAAAATTAGAAGAATAACGGAAAATATTAAAATAATTCCTGAGAATCTTTAGAGTTTCTCAGAAATTCCCTGTTATCTGAGATGTAGTCTAGGAACTGCAGAAAATATTCTCAATCATTTTTAGAAATTAGAAGAATAACGGAAAATATTAAAATAATTCCTGAGAATCCCTAGAGATTCTCAGAAATTCTCGGTCATCTGAGATGTATTCTAGGAACTGCACAAAATATTCTCAATAATTTTTAAAAATTTGAAAAATAACGGAAAATTTTAAAATAATTCCTGAGAATCCCTAGAGATTCTCAGAAATTCCCTGTTATCTGAGATGTACTCTAGGAACTGCAGAAAATATTCTCAATCATTTTTAGAAATTAGAAGAATAACGGAAAATATTAAAATAATTCCTGAGAATCCCATGAGATTCTCAGAAATTCCCTGTTATCTGAGATGTACTCTAGGAACTGCAGAAAATATTCTCAATCATTTTTAGAAATTAGAAGAATAACGGAAAATATTTAAATAATTCCTGAGAATCCCTAGAGCTTCTCAGAAATTCTCAGTCATCTGGGATGTATTCTAGGAACTGCAGAAAATATTCTCAATCATTTTTAGAAATTAGAAAAATAACGAAAAATATTAAAATAATTTCTGAGAATCCCTAGAGATTCTCAGAAATTCTCAGTCATCTGAGATGTACTCTAGGAACTGCAGAAAATATTCTCAATCATTTTTGGAAATTAGAAGAATAACGGAAAATATTTGAATAATTCCTGCGAATCCCATGAGATTCTCAGAAATTCCCTGTTATCTGAGATGTACTCTAGAAACTGCACAAAATATTCTCAATCACTTTAAGAAATTAGAAGAATAACGGAAAATATTAAAATAATTCCTGAGAATCCCTAGAGTTCTCAGAAATTCTCAGTCATCTGAGATGCATTCTAGGAACTGTAGAAAATATTCTCAATCGTTTTTAGAAATGAGAAGAATAACGGAAAATATTAAAATATTTTCTGAGAATCCCTAGAGATTCTCAGAAATTCCCTGTTATCTGAGATGTACTCCAGGAACTGCAGAAAATATTCTCTATCATTTTTAGAAATGAGAAGAATGACGGAAAATATTAAAATAATTCCTGAGAATCCCTAGAGATTCTCAGAAATTCTTAGTCATCTGAGATGTATTCTAGGAACTGCAGAAAATATTCTCAATCATTTTTAGAAATTAGAAGAATAACGGAAAATATTTGAATAATTCCTGAGAATCCCATGAGATTCTCAGAAATTCCCTGTTATCTGAGATGTACTCTAGAAACTGCACAAAATATTCTCAATCACTTTTAGAAATTAGAAGAATAACGGAAAATATTAAAATAATTCCTGAGAATCCCTAGAGTTCTCAGAAATTCTCAAACATCTGAGATGAATTCTAGGAACGGCAGAAAATATTCTCAATCATTTTTAGAAATTAGAAAAATAACGGAAAATATTAAAATAATTCCTAAGAATCCCTAGAGATTCTCAGAAATTCTTAGTCATCTGAGATGTATTCTAGGAACTGCAGAAAATATTCTCAATCATTTTTAGAAATTAGAAGAATAACGGAAAATATTAAAATAATTTCTGAGAATCCCTCGAGATTCTCAGAAATGTCCTGTTATCTGAGATGTACTCTAGGAACTGCAGAAAATATTCTCAATCATTTTTAGAAATTAGAAAAATAACGGAAAATATTAAAATAATTCCTGAGAATCCCTAGAGATTCTCAGAAATTCTCAGTCATCTGAGATGTATTCTAGGAACTGCACAAAATATTCTCAATCATTTTTAGAAATTAGAAAAATAACGGAAAATATTAAAATAATTCCTGAGAATCCCTAGAGATTCTCAGAAATTCTCAGTCATCTGAGATGTATTCTAGGAACTTCAGAAAACATTCTCAATCATTTTTAAAAATTAGAAGAATAACGGAAAATATTAAAATAATTCCTGAGAATCTTTAGAGTTTCTCAGAAATTCCCTGTTATCTGAGATGTAGTCTAGGAACTGCAGAAAATATTCTCAATCATTTTTAGAAATTAGAAGAATAACGGAAAATATTAAAATAATTCCTGAGAATCCCTAGAGATTCTCAGAAATTCTCGGTCATCTGAGATGTATTCTAGGAACTGCACAAAATATTCTCAATAATTTTTAAAAATTTGAAAAATAACGGAAAATTTTAAAATAATTCCTGAGAATCCCTAGAGATTCTCAGAAATTCCCTGTTATCTGAGATGTACTCTAGGAACTGCAGAAAATATTCTCAATCATTTTTAGAAATTAGAAGAATAACGGAAAATATTAAAATAATTCCTGAGAATCCCATGAGATTCTCAGAAATTCCCTGTTATCTGAGATGTACTCTAGGAACTGCAGAAAATATTCTCAATCATTTTTAGAAATTAGAAGAATAACGGAAAATATTTAAATAATTCCTGAGAATCCCTAGAGCTTCTCAGAAATTCTCAGTCATCTGGGATGTATTCTAGGAACTGCAGAAAATATTCTCAATCATTTTTAGAAATTAGAAAAATAACGAAAAATATTAAAATAATTTCTGAGAATCCCTAGAGATTCTCAGAAATTCTCAGTCATCTGAGATGTACTCTAGGAACTGCAGAAAATATTCTCAATCATTTTTGGAAATTAGAAGAATAACGGAAAATATTTGAATAATTCCTGCGAATCCCATGAGATTCTCAGAAATTCCCTGTTATCTGAGATGTACTCTAGAAACTGCACAAAATATTCTCAATCACTTTAAGAAATTAGAAGAATAACGGAAAATATTAAAATAATTCCTGAGAATCCCTAGAGCTTCTCAGAAATTCTCAGTCATCTGGGATGTATTCTAGGAACTGCAGAAAATATTCTCAATCATTTTTAGAAATTAGAAAAATAACGAAAAATATTTAAATAATTTCTGAGAATCCCTAGAGATTCTCAGAAATTCTCAGTCATCTGAGATGTACTCTAGGAACTGCAGAAAATATTCTCAATCATTTTTAGAAATTAGAAGAATAACGGAAAATATTTGAATAATTCCTGCGAATCCCATGAGATTCTCAGAAATTCTCAGTCATCTGAGATGTACTCTAGGAACTGCAGAAAATATTCTCAATCACTTTTAGAAATTAGAAGAATAACGGAAAATATTAAAATAATTCCTGAGAATCCCTAGAGTTCTCAGAAATTCTCAGTCATCTGAGATGAATTCTAGGAACTGCAGAAAATATTCTCAATCGTTTTTAGAAATGAGAAGAATAACGGAAAATATTAAAATATTTTCTGAGAATCCCTAGAGATTCTCAGAAATTCCGTGTTATCTGAGATGTAGTCTAGGAACTGCAGAAAATATTCTCTATCATTTTTAGACAATAAGAAGAATAACGGAAAATATTAAAATAATTCCTGAGAATCCCTAGAGATTCTCAGAAATTCTCAGTCATCTGGGATGTACTCTAGGAACTGCAGAAAATATTCTCAATCATTTTTAGAAATTAGAAGAATAACGGAAAATATTTAAACAATTCCTAAGAATCCCATGAGATTCTCAGAAATTCCCTGTTATCTGAAATGTACTCTAGAAACTGCACAAAATATTCTCAATCACTTTTAGAAATTAGAAGAATAACGGAAAATATTAAAATAATTCCTGAGAATCCCTAGAGTTCTCAGAAATTTTCAGTCATCTGAGATGTATTCTAGGAACTGCAGAAAATATTCTCAATCGTTTTTAGAAATGAGAAGAATAACGGAAAATATTAAAATATTTTCTGAGAATCCCTAGAGATTCTCAGAAATTCCCTGTTATCTGAGATGTACTCTAGGAACTGCAGAAAATATTCTCAATCATTTTTAGGAATTAGAAGAATAACGGAAAATATTAAAATAATTCCTGAGAATCCCATGAGATTCTCAGAAATTCCCTGTTATCTGAGATGTACTCTAGGAACTGCAGAAAATATTCTCAATCATTTTTAGAAATTAGAAGAATAACGGAAAATATTAAAATAATTCCTGAGAATCCCTAGAGTTCTCAGAAATTCTCAGTCATCTGAGATGTATTCTAGGAACTGCAGAAAATATTCTCAATCGTTTTTAGAAATGAGAAGAATAACGGAAAATATTAAAATATTTTCTGAGAATCCCATGAGATTCTCAGAAATTCCATGTTATCTGAGATGTACTCCAGGAACTGCAGAAAATATTCTCTATCATTTTTAGAAAGTAGAAGAATAACGGAAAATATTGAAATAATTCCTGAGAATCCCATGAGATTCTCAGAAATTCCCTGTTATCTGAGATGTACTCTAGGAACTGCAGAAAATATTCTCAATCATTTTTAGAAATTAGAAGAATAACGGAAAATATTAAAATAATTCCTGAGAATCTTCAGAGTTTCTCAGAAATTCCCTGTTATCTGAGATGTAGTCTAGGAACTGCAGAAAATATTATCTATCATTTTTAGAAATTAGAAGGATAACGGAAAATATTAAAATAATTCCTGAGAATCCCTAGAGATTCTCAGAAATTCCCTGTTATCTGCAGAAAATATTCTCAATCATTTCTAGAAATAAGACGAATAACGGAAAATATTAAAATAATTCCTGAGAATCCCTAATGATTCTCAGAAATTCCCAGTTATCTGAGATGTACTCTAGGAACTGCAGAAAATATTCTCAATCATTTTTAGAAATTAGAAGAATAACGGAAAACATCAAAATAATTCCTGAGAATCCGTGGAGATTCTTAGAAATTCCCATTTATTAGAATTGTAACTGTAGAAAACATTCTCAACCATTTGTAGAAATCAGTAGCATTTCGGAATATATTTAAATAATTCCTGAGAATCCCTAAAAATTCTCAGGAATTTCCAGATTCTGGGATGTATTCTCTATTCTCTACCACTTTTAAAAATAAATAATTTCACAAAAATTTTTTCAATGATTTTGAGAATATTTTAACATTTTTCGCAGAAATATTCAGATGGCAGGTACGAGGATACTTAATGCCCAAAGAACTCAGAGAAATTTCCTTTGCGAAAAGTTCCTGGACTAACCGGGAATCGAACCCGTCATCTTCAGCATGGCCATGCTAAATACAACGGCTTCACAGCTGTAGATATAGGAGAAAATATTCCCCATAATTTCACATAAATTATTCAAAGATTTCTAAAAATCCTTGGCCATTCCTTGATTCCTTGACCAGCCACCTGGGATGCATTCTAAAAATTGTACAATTTTACTATCTTACAGCTCAATACATATTGCATCACGTTGGCAGCAGCTCGCTGACGACGTAGTGTACGATTTGGATAAAAAATGACCCTAACGCCAAAGGAGGGTTAAAGGAACCCCCAGTTATCTGGGATGTATTCTAGAAACTATGACCATGGTTGACGGGTGCAATTCCTGGTCCGTCCATGATTGTTTCTTTACGGAAATATGCTGAACATAAAATACAAAATGCAAAATGGTCATTGGCAAAGAAAGATCTCAATTATTAACTGCGGAAGTGCTCCTAGAACAGGCTAGTTGAAACGCATGCTTTGTCCCAGTAATCTAAGAAAATAGACGATGTTCTTAGTAGGTTATTGACATTGGAAAAGTAGTTCTATTGATTGTATTAATATGTATCGAATAATCAGAAATGAACATACATAAACCTGAAGCTTAAATCTTGACATTTTTGAGTCCCATTCAAAACTAATAGGGTCTCCATTTAGCCTAGTGGATAAGGGTATGGACCGAGGTATAGACCGCCAATCCAAAGACGGCGGATACGATTCCCGTTCCGATTACAACGGTAGGCAAGGAATCCCTTTAATCAATAAATGTGGAAGTGCTCAAATAACATTACGTTGAAAAGAGGCAGGCTAAGTTCCAGTGGAAACGTGAAGCCAGAAGGAAGAAGTAATCATAGCTGCACAGTAATATAACAATATTTTGAAAGTTTGTCATAAACAGCATGAAACCGCGTGATGATTTCACAAATACTTACGAAAAATTAATTTACTTCGCAAACAATCTGTAGCCGAGCTGGGTAGGTGAGGTCAAACAGCAATTATCCGGACCGACCGACGGTACTGTAGAGGATGCCGGCGTGCAGCATCCGGATCATCTTCAGGAGCGAGTTCGGCAGGGCTTTGCGGTTGCGGCGGAGCAACACTGCTTCTCCACAGAAGGTTCGATGTGCTGCAGCCCGTACGTTCACCAGTGCATCTCCCGGCGAACCACTATCCGCTTCCGTTTGGTCTCCTCGCTGTTGATATCCGTTTAAATCCGTCGAACGCGCTCCTACTGCAAGCGGCAATTCCGCCTCCGATGCCCTTCATGGTAGTACCACAGTGGTAGTACTGACTGCAACAAACTTCCTGGACAAGAAAACTGCATCGTTCGTTGAGGCGGCAGAACTTTCCGTCCAAGCTGAAGTGCCTACAGGATGGGATGAATAAAAATACATTCAAGTTAGGTACCTTTTCGATTTGATTGCTTCAGACTCCATCAATCGAATCGAAGTCCCTCGTATATGACAAACTACTTACCTTTTCCAGGAAATCCCCTGCAATCGATCTTTTGCTTTTCTTGGTCGAGTCGGCAACGGTGACAATCCGCGATAACCGCAGCAGGATTGCACCACCTCGTTGCGAGTGTTGTTTGCTCCGGACACGACGGACGAAACGACGGTACACAGGAAAAATACGGCACCGGCACGAAACACCACGCGATAATTGTTTTTCTTTTTTTTTTATCGAAGAATTGTAAACAGGCGAAATTTAATGTCAAAATATAGCCACGTCGGAAACCGGAGTGAATGTCCATGATAAAAAAATGAAGAGGTGTCTTAACTAGGTAGACTTGAATTAGACAGGTAGATTCCAGTCTGAGCGGGTGGCGGTGTCGATTGATTGTACTTAATTGATAGGACTGTCAAACCTAGGTTTGGAAACTAGGGTATGCCACCCTGGTTTAGTACAGCCTCTTTAATCACAAATTCACATTACTCACCTGAAGGAGAAAGATTGCTATGCAGAGCAATCCAATTTGTGAATTTTTCAGTATTTTTACGAAAATCTTTGTACAGCCAAAGCATTAGCATCAGCATTCAGCGATTCGCACAAAGGGAAGAATTGCCTTCTTCCCGTCCGAACCAAAGCACAAAGATTTGGGATTAATCTCTGACTCTTAGACAAGACTGACGCAATCCTCCAATGGTCGAGCACTGTCCTGGCCATGTCCTTGCGACTACTGAGGGATGGGAAAGGATGATTAGTTTTGAACACCTATGAAAAATGTAAACAGCTCTACGATCTCTCAGGCCTAGGTATCACGGGAATTTGGGTGTTGTTAGTGGGAGGGTAAACTCCAAAGGATACGCATGGTCAACGTCAGGTACACCATTGTTAGACTTATTCGAATCAATCCTGGTTTCCTCGTTGCCTTGATGGCATTTGGTGGAATTACTAGATTCTTCGGTTGATAATCTGAAATGTAAAATAATATTAACATCGTACGTCAAATAAGCTACATATTAGTGATACGCTCGCCACAGTTACATATTTTTACAACATTATTTATATCATACGATAAATTTACCTGAATCCTGCTGAAATAAAATGCTAATTAGCAGTACATTGAAACAAAATAAATTACAAAAACACAAAAAAGTGCATCGAACTTTGATCTTGGAATATTTATAAATACGGTAAATATCAAGATCAAAATTTGATTTGGTAGATCTTACATCGCAACGCACCATTCTAAGGTGATCTACCCACGTTACGGGTAACGAAAATCTTTGTACATCCAAAGGGTCCTAAAATATACGGGGGTCCAAATTATATTCGTTATCCCAAATAACTGGATTTAAAATATACTTCCCTTAATATTGCAGTCGTTCGCGGACAGGATCCCTGCGTGAACGTGGTCCTCACGGAGGATGCCGCGGCAGTGCTCAGTGTGGCTCTGGCTGCCACCTGTATGGGCTTGTCCTCATACTCCGGTTCGCCCATTCCGGATGCCGTGGGTTCGCTACTAGTCGGTTGCATGCTCGGCGGAGTAGCTTCCTTCATTATCTATACCAATGTGGCCGCTCTGGTGGGACGATCCATTCGGCAGGAGAATCTCGACCGGATAAACGCCGAACTGGAGAGCGACATCATGATCCGGGCGATTCACGACGTCAAGGGTATCGATATGGGCAACTCGTTGGTTAGGTATAAGGTAAGATCGAGAGTTTTTGGGGGATATGCGCTGGAGTTAAAAGTTGTACAAATATGTTCTAATTTTAGGCTGAAATGGACTTCGATGGTCGAGAGCTAACACGTGTGTATCTAGACAAGCAGGATCTAAACATCTTGCTGGAGGAAGTTAAAACGTTCCAAACCATTGACGAGCTGGAAGCGTTCCTCCTGAAACACGGCGAGAACATTGTGGATTTGATGGGAGGCGAAATCGATAGAATTGAAATGAAACTAAGGGTAAGTTTAGCCTTAGCTTATCATGTATCCACATTGTTTTAACATATTATCATTTATCTCGCAGAAAAAGTTCCCCGAAATACGGCACTGTGATCTGGAGATCTTGTAAGTATGTTACGCTTCCTTTTTGTTACCGGCTCCTGTCCCTGTCTTGTATCGGTTTAAAGTGAGTATTTCAAGCAAGCAACTCGAACGAACGAAAGATTGGCAAGTCTGAGTTTATTTTACCTCGATAGATATATTTTTACGTATTAAAGGAGAAGCTATGAAATAAAACAGTAATTCCAAATTCGAATCAAAATGTAATGTAAATCAGCACTCAATAGTCTAGAGGTGATAACACTGTGGCACCGATACGAGTGTAGAAGAATAATAAATTATTGTGCTTACTAGTACTTAACTGACAACTCACAAAAACACTCCGACGGAGCTTAACCGATGCCGATCCATGTAAAAGGTTCCAATTTGGGCAAATCGTGAATGAAGACAAAGATATAGGCAATGTGCAGCACCACGGCGGACCGATTTCCGTTACTGAATGTTCAAACTTGTTCCCTATCGTTATACTAAAAACCAGTGTATCAAAACAAAAACTGCAAACTTATGAAATCACGCAACTCTAATAGGAAGACAGTGAGACAATATCTAGTTATTTTGGCGCGATAATACATATTTCACTGCAAACAAAAATTACTGAATAACTAACGAAATTGACGAAAGAAATCCGTGATACCTTACATACAACATACAGGGGGTGGCCAAAATGTTTGGGATAGGCAACTTTATTATCTCTCATAAAAAAGTTCAACATACTGTAACTTTTCATAGAGTGGATTAAAAACTGAAATTTTGACTGTTTGTTAACCTATTATTTGTGTATCATTGGTACAAATTTGAGCACGATTGGTTAATCTTTCGCGAAGCTAGAACCGTTTTCGTAAAACACTATTTTTCAGACAGCTTATTTTTGAACTGTCATATCTCAGAAACCAGTGAATTGAATTGAATGAAAATTTGAACGTTTATCAACAATATATTAGTGCTTCACAAGTCATTGAAACATTGGTACTTTTTAAACATTTAAAAAAGTTATCCTGGATTGAAACTTTTTGGATCTTTCTCGAATAAATGTAAATGTTTTACATCAATGTCATTAAATTTTATGTCTTTATGAGTTTAACTGCGATACCATCCTTATCAATTGCTTTGTTGATTTTGAGCTGGTGAATGGCATCCTTATAACTTTCCTCAGCGTGGGAGTTGGATCATTTTCGTTCTCTGCTGCGTCTACGTTCTCCACGTCATGCATGTGTCCATCGAAGTGCTGCTTCCGCCTTTTAATCACCTCACATGCGTCCGTCAGGCTTCCGTCCTTATTCCTGCATGTCTCGGCTTGCGGCCGGAAGCCTTCGTGGGATGATTTGAGCTTCTGGCAAACTTCCGTGTTTTCATCAAATCGCACTTAATATCTTAAAAATTCATGCTGTACCATGTAACGAATTCCACATTTTCATAAAGGTAAAGTAGATCGCGCGATCGCGATCAGGCTAAGGCCGGGGTGGCCTTTGCTGTACAATGTACATAGTAGCCGTCTCCATTTCGCTTGGTCCATGGCTGTTTGTCTCCTGTTTCTCACTCTGCGTAGGGTGGCGGGCGCGCTGATTCCTCCCTGGAGCCCTTTGCCATGATGTAGTTTGTCTTCGACACATTAATGACTAATCCGATTCGCCTGGCTTCACTCTTTAGTCGGATGTACGTTTCCGCCATTGTCTCAAATTTACGAGCAATAATATCAATATCATCAGCGAAACCAAGCAGCTGAACGGACTTCGTAAAAATCGTACCACTCGTGTTAATCCCCGCTCTCCTTATTACACCTTCTAACGCAATGTTGAACAGCAAGCACGAAATACCATCACCTTGCCGTAACCCTCTGCGAGATTCGAACGGACTCGAGAGTGTCCCTGATACTCGAACTACGCACATCACTCGATCCATCGTCGCCTTGATCAATCGTATCAGTTTATCCGGGAATCCGTATTCGTGCATAATCTGCCATAGCTGCTCTCGATCGATTGTATCATACGCCGATTTGAAATCGATGAACAAGTGATGTGTGGGCACGTTGTATTCGCGGCATTTCTGCAACACCTGGCGGATGGCGAACATCTGGTCTGTTGTAGCGCGTTCACCCATGAATCCAGCCTGATATTGCCCCACGAACTCCCTTGCAATCGGTGATAGACGGCGGCATAAAATTTGGGAGAGTACCTTGTAGGCAGCGCTCAGTAGTGTGATCGCGTGGTAGTTCGCGCAATCCAACTTGTCGCACTTTTTGTAGATGGGACACACGATACCTTCCATCCATTCCTCCGGTAATACTTCCTCCTCCCAAATCTTGGTAATGACCCAGTGTAGTGCTCTCACCAGTGCTTCTCCACCGTATTTTAGAAGCTCACTTGGTAGTTGATCTGCCCCAGCGTCTTTGTTGTTTTTCAACCGGTCAACCTCCTCCTCAATCTCTTGGAGGTCAGGGGCCGGAAGTCTTTCGTCCTGTGCACATGCTCCTAGATCTGTTACCACGCCACCTTCGGTACTTGCAACGTCGCCATTGAGGTGCTCATCGTAATGCTGCCGCCACCTCTCGACCACCTCACGCTCGCTCGTGAGAATATTCCCGTGATTATCTCGGCACATGTCGGCTTGTGGCACAAAGCCTCTGCGCGAGCGGTTCAGCTTCTCGTAGAACTTTCGTGTGTCCTTAGCGCGGTACAGCTCTTCCATCGCTTCGCGATCTCGTTCTTCCTGCTGGCGCTTCTTCATCCGGAAGACTGAGTTCTGCCGGTTCCGCGCCTGTCTGTAACGTGCCTCATTCGCTCTCGTACGGTGTTGCAGCATTCTCGCCCATGCTGCATTCTTCTAGTTTTTCAACTGTTCACATTCGCCGTCGTACCAGTCGTTTCTGTGATTCGGAGTCGCGAAGCCTAGTGCTGTAGCCGAGGTACTACCTATGGCTGATCAGATGTTCCTCCGATGTAGCTGCGCCAAGCTGCTCTTCCGTTGGTAGGGCCACTGCTAACTGCTGCGCGTAGTCTTGAGCCACTTCAAGGTTACGCAGCTGCTCGATGTTGAGCCGTGGCGTTCGACTTCGACGCGTGGTGATAACTGTCGAAAGTTTTGAGCGCATGCATACAGCGACTAAGTAGTGATAGGAGTAGAGTAGGAGTCGTAAGGGGAGGCAAGGGTAAAAAGCTCCTACCTTGGCAAGTAACACATTGCAAAAGTTAAGTCTCGCTTTTTTATTATTATTACTTTTTGTTCGTTCTATTTTACTTCTTCTTTTTTTCCAATACATCAAGTTAAAATATACTTAAAATATACTTATTTATACGATTAAATATTTGATTTTGTATTACTAAATGGGGCACGTTCGGTGTAGTACTAGATTTGTAGTAATGAGCTGAATTTTAGTATGGTGAGAAGGTCAATTCTCCGTTTCTGCAATGAAATGGTGCAAACAGCGTGGGTATTATGATTCCTTGCCTAATTTTATGCTGTTTGAGCAAAACTTTGGATAACTATGTTGTTTATGTTGCAAGAAATGGAGAAAACAACAACACTGTTGCCCAAAGCTTTGCTCAAACAGGATCAAATTAGGCAAGGAATCATAATACCCACGCTTTTTGCACCATTTTATTGCAGAAACGGAGAATTGACCTTCTCACCATACTAAAATTCAGCTCATTACTACAAATCTAGTACTTCATCGATCTGTCCTATTGTGTGTATTATTATTTGTCTGTGTTTGTATTACTTTGTGTTACTATTATCTTTCTCTCTTTCTTTTTTTTTCCTTTTTCTGTGTAATTAAAGTAGTTAAAGACCAGAGTATGGGGTTGACAGTACTCTAGAAACCTACTGGAATACTAGCGATAATGTAATGATCTTCGATCAGTATAAAAAATCCTAGTGTCATGTGGAGTTAAGAGGATGAAAACCCAAAAATACCTGGCCAAACTACAAACTTTGTTGAGGTTATGACAAAAAAAAACTCAACGATATTGGATAAAGATAGGATCCAATGAAATCTAAAAAAATAAAGTTCATTCAAGTAAATCTTCATCATGCAAAGGGAGCAACCGCTGTACTTTGCAAAAGATTTGCTGAGAGCAAACTGGATATTGCTCTTATCCAGGAGCCATGGACAAACAACAGTAGGATATTAGGAATACCTACAACTTTTACCAAATTGATATATAAGGCAGGACAATCTCCACCACGTGCTGCAATTTTAGTGAGTGGAAATGTAAATGCAATTCCAATTACTCAGTTTATCAATCGAGACATAGTTGCAATTATGTTGGAAGTACCGACTATTCACGGAAAAACGGAAATTTGTATTGCTGCGGCATACTTTCCGGGAGATGTGGATGATATACCTCCACCAGAAGTGGCAGCTTTTGTTTCATATTGTAGAAAGCAAAATAAAGCTTTCATAATTGGATGTGATGCGAATGCCCATCATACAATATGGGCTAGCACAGACATCAACAATAGGGGCGAACACCTTTTAGATTTCATTTCCGGAAATGAGATCGATTTATGTAACAAAGGCGAAGAACCTACTTTTACGAATGCCATTAGACAAGAAGTTCTTGATTTAACGTTGTGTAGTCCTACACTATCAGAAAAAATCAAAAATTGGCATGTGTCAGACGAAACCTCTTTATCTGATCACAAGCATATTTTGTTTGAATATGAGGCTGGTCATCAACTCATAGAAACTACGAGAAATCCTAGGAAGACAAACTGGGAGCTTTATACTTCAAAACTTTCTACGGGAGTTCTACGGGACAGTTTCAATAACATCCCAAATTCTTGTTATGGGCTTGAAAATAGCGCTACAACACTTTCAAGCCTGATTCAACAGGCATTCCATAGCAGTTGTGCTCCTAAGGAACGCTCTTCAAATAGAGATGTGCCTTGGTGGAATAACAACCTGCAAAAACTACGAAAGAAAACCCGGAAACTATTTAACCGGGCTAAAAGAACACAACAGTGGGAACAATACAAAGAGTCCCTCACAATTTATAACAGAGAAATCCGAAGGTCAAAGAGGATAAATTGGAGGCACACATGTGAAAACATTGAGAGTACTCCAATTGCAGCCAGGTTGCAAAAAGTCCTCGCTAAAGACCATTCTATTGGCCTGGGAACTCTTAAAAAAGAGAATGGCTCTTTTACAACGAGTACCAGTGAAATTTTAGAAACAATGATGAAAACGCATTTTCCGTGTTCTACGCTTGTTTCAACTCAAGACCAAGATGCATCTGTATCGCAAACTGATGACAATGAAACCAGGAGATATAGTCATGAAATTCATGATTCAACTGGGTTAGAAAGTTTCAGGAGTGATGCATGCATTATGGCCAATAAAATTATAACAGAACAAAAAGTTAAATGGGCGATAGATTCCTTTGAACCCTTCAAAGCGCCTGGTAGGGATGGAATTTTTCCTGTACTACTGCAGAAGGGTAAAGAAACCTTAACACCCATTTTAACTAAATTGTTCAGATTGAGCTTATCGTTATGCTACATCCCTAAAGCTTGGCGAGAAGTGCGTGTCACTTTTATACCAAAGGCAAGTAAGAAGGATAAATCATCACCAAAATCCTTCAGACCCATAAGTTTATCGTCCGTTATGTTAAAAATAATGGAAAAATTACTAGACGAGCATATTAAATCGTCATACTTAACAAAAAGCCCTTTAAGCAAAAATCAATTTGCATATCAAGAGGGCAAATCTTCGGTAACTGCACTTCATAAGTTGGTTACAAAACTGGAAAGATCTTTTGAAGCAAAAGAGATTTCACTTGCAGCGTTTCTTGACATTAAAGGAGCGTTCGATAACACATCCTACAGTTCAATAAGGAATGCTATGTCAAAACGTGGTTTTGACGGATGTATTGTTAATTGGATTGGAAAAATGTTATCAGAAAGAGAGATATCATCAAACCTTGGCAGCTCATTTATTAGCGTTAGAGCAGTGAAAGGGTGCCCACAAGGAGGCGTGCTATCACCTTTATTGTGGTCCTTGGTAGTTGATGATCTTCTCAAACAATTGGAAGCACAGGGCTTTGAAATAATTGGCTTCGCTGATGACATAGTCATAGTAGTCCGTGGTAAATATGACCATATTATCAGTAACAGAATGCAAACTGCCTTAAATCTGGTCTCTTCATGGTGCGATAAGGAAGGCTTAAATGTCAATCCTTCTAAAACCACGGTCGTACCGTTTACACGAAAGAGACAAATTTCAATAACTAACCTAAAATTGAAAGGAACTCTTTTGGAACTTTCAAGCACAGTCAAGTATCTCGGAATACATCTTGACAGTAAGCTAAATTGGAATTTGCATCTTGAGCAAGTGATTGGAAAAGCCATAAATGCTCTATGGATCAGCAAAAAAACTTTTGGTAAAAAATGGGGACTGAAGCCGAAAATGATCTATTGGATTTACACGGCAATTGTGAGACCCAGAGTTACATATGCGTCACTAATCTGGTGGCCTAAAACAAATGAAAAGCTAGCTCAGAAGAAGATTGAAAAACTTCAAAGACTTGCTAGTCTTTCAATTACTGGTGCAATGCGAAGTACGCCGACTAAAGCGCTAGACACTTTACTCTTCTTACTTCCATTGCATCAATTTGTTCAATTAGAAGCTACAAAGAGTGCTTTGAAGGTTAAAAGAACTACAAACCTCTTTGAAGGTGACCTGAGAGGCCATCTAAGTATTCTAAAATCAATTAGTATCAACTCGTTAATCACAAGTAATAGTAATTGGATGAGCAGAAGGTACAATTTTGAACGCACTTTTGAAGTGATTAATCCTGGGCGATATCTGTGGACAAATGGGGGCCCAGAACTACATCCAGGATCAATCGTATTTTACACCGACGGTTCGAAACTGAACGACCAAGTTGGTGCAGGAGTAACTGGCCCCGGGATTAACATATCAATTCCCATGGGCAAATGGCCAACTGTTTTTCAAGCTGAAATTCAGGCAATTTTAGAATGTTGTAATATTTGTTTACACAGAAATTACAGATATTCAAAAATATGCATTATGTCTGATAGTCAAGCAGCTCTAAATGCTTTGAAATCAGCAACATGCTCTTCCAAACTTGGGAGTGTATCCTATCACTCAAACAATTAGCTTGCCGTAATCAGGTGAAGCTGTTTTGGGTTCCAGGACACTGTGGAATTGATGGAAACGAACAAGCTGATATGTTAGCAAGACTTGGTTCGTCACACCAATTCATAGGACCAGAACCGTTTTGTGGTGTGTCTGGGTGTTCTCTCAGAATGGAGTTTAAAACATGGGAACATGAAAAAATAATATCCAACTGGGAAAATACCACTTTTGCGAGGCAGTCAAAACGTTTCATAAAGCCAAACTTTTCAAACACTCGCAAAATCTTAGAGCTGTCAAAAAGAGATCTAAGTACTTTTACTGGCCTGCTAACAGGCCATTGTCCGAGCCGTTATCATATGAAGCTAATCGGAAAGCTTCAGAATGATGTATGTCGTTTTTGCGACATTGATACAGAAGACTCGGAACATTTGTTATGCCGTTGTCCGGCAATTGCTGTTAAAAGAATTAGGTTCTTCGACAAGGGGCTGATAGAACCCCTTGATGTCTGGAGAACAAATCCCAATACGGTTGTACAGTTTATCCGAGCTGTGTCACCATGTTGGGATCAAACGCACAGTCAAGGTTTGATTATTGCTAACAGTAGCAATACGTCAACTTGATATAGCTAAAACAAACTGGGGCATATGTCACAATAGATCTAATAACTGGTCGTAGTGACTTAGATACCCAACAAGGAATAAAAAAAAAAAAAGTAGTGATCCGAATCTATATTCGCACTGCGGTATGTGAGGACGTTGGTTATATCCGAGAAGAATTTACCGTCGATTAGAACGTGGTCGATTTGATTTTCTGTTTGATGATCGGGTGATCTCCAGGTGGCTTTGTGGATATCACACACTTTCTGTCCACTCCAACAAAGTTCCTGCAACGCCACGATGTCGAAGTTGCGGGGATGTAGTTCCTCGTAGATTATCCTGTCACATCCTGCGAAACCTAGTGACTTGCAATTCCATGTTCCAAGTTTCGAATCGTAGTCCTTATTTCGTCGCATGGGTCTGACAGACGCTGTTTTAGCCGCACCTCCTTGGTGAACAGACGCTCGGGTCGTACCTCCTCAATCTAGCTGAAGTCAGAAGGACAACAGTGCCCAGGCTGCACTACCAGCTAAGCACACAACTCTTAGCTGGCGGTCTTTGTCATCGCTTGACCCGTGGTAGCATGAGGTAGGAACTTGTGAGGACCAGAGCTATATTGGACGCTCTCCTTATCGACTCACCCTTTTTGCAGCCCAGGGGTAAAGTATAAAGGTAAAGTATAGGATAGGCATTTCATTTGAAATTGAAAAACCAAGAAGGCTGCCACATTTGTACTATCATGTAAGTCGAAAGAGAGATGGATTTGTGAAGAAGAAGTGTACAGGAGTGTGGCTTAGGAGTTAGTTTGACTTTCTATTCTGCAGAATCGTTACTTGTTCTGTGGCTTAGCGCCGCCGGTCTAGCGAATACAGTGGCGTGGTTTGGAATCCCACTAGAACGCGATATTTTTCTCAAATTTCATCTCTCTATTTTTCAATCAGCCACATTCTGTGCCTTTTAATTACAAGTTTTTAGTACATCTTGGTTTTGTCCGCCATTTTTATTTTTTTTTACAAATTACCAACTTTTTGGTACTAATTTCGCCAAAAAAATGAAATTTTTTGAACCTTTATTACAAAAAATTACACCAAAAAGTATTTTTTTACTTTATATAATCGATTCCAAACGACGAGCTCATATACCTACTTGAAAAATGTACAAATTGTTTTTAACGAATAGCCGACGGGATATGACGAGAACCTATACTATTAGAGCATATTTTACCCCAACTCTCTTCAAAATTTATATCGTTTATCTCTGCCTTTAAGGCGAAACTGGAAGCATTTCCTCATTTTTTTGGTTTTTGATTTTTAATAAAATAACGCAGCAATATTTTCAAAATCGTTTTTCGTACACATGTAGAGTATGGATCAAGGTATCTCCTGAATTTTTCCCTGGTGGAAAAAGTTTTTCGTTTTTGCAGAAACCATTTTTTTGTGAAATTTTGTTTAAAAATGGTTTCTGCAAAAACGAAAAACTTTTTCCACCAGGGAAAAAATCAGGAGATACCTTGATCCATACTCAACATGTGTACGAAAACCGATTTTAAAACTATTGCTTCGTTATTTTACAAAAAATCAAAAACCAAAAAATGAGGAAATGGATCCAGTTTCGCCTTAATGTTTAACGTCATCAAACTAACATTTTTAAGTTATCGCTGAGTTCACAAAAGCAATAAACACATATTTGTTTGGTGCCAATGCTTACACCATCATTGGTCATTGACTGGCAGCAGAGCAAACCTGTTTCCAGTAGGTACATCTCATCTGACTGCGTTGCAAAACACCTTGTCAAAACTGTGCCTATATGCTCAGCTCACATATCCATAATGATCATCCTCCACTTCTTCTTCATCTTTTCCCAGCATTACATCTCAAACGGTACAGAGCTTTCAATCCGCAGTTCAGTATGACAAGGTCACTCTCATTTTTATCCACTGAGTACGATTGCTCTATAACACTAGTTTACAGCATTTTTGAACTCGGTAAGCTGATGATCATTTTTGGTGTAGAATCATGCCAACGCGAAAGAAAAAAAATACAGTAGAGCGGAAATTTTTTCGACTTTCCATACAAGGTTTATGATTTGAAATCGATTTTTGTTCTATTTTTAAGCAAAGTCGCTCACTTAAAACATATCATTCTCCGTAATCAATGCTCCGATTGAGCTGAAATTTTTACTGTAACTCGAATACATATGATATGTCAAATGAACGTCGAGAAAGAATTTTTAAGTTGATTTTTTCTTATTGAAAAAAATACATTTCTTGAAATTTTTTTGGGAATTTTGCTAAAATTTAAGAAGATCGTCCCCAAAACTCGCCAATATCTTGAGTTTCATCAATCTGACGCAAAACCTGTATTCAGATGATCGAATGGTGTTGCATTCAGCTTTTAATTTATGGAAAAAGATTTAAAATTGGTTGAACAAAAGGCAATAAATTTAAATTTAAGTAAATTACATATTTTGAAAAGTTGCAAAACTCGATATTGAGCTAAAACTCAAAAACTGTTCTACTTTAAATTTTTTGAAGGTCGGTTTGGAAATCAGCACTAAATTGTGCTTCAAAAATTTTGATCGTTGACAGAAGTTCACGACTTTCGTTTTATTTTGTAAACTTGTGTAATTCACGTGACAACGACAGCATATTTATGGTCCATCAACACCTCGAACAAAACTTGAACCTAGCCAAGTCTAGGTGGTGCCGTTAAGTGAAACTACATCGTACAACTAAGCCACGAGAGCTATTTATTTTGGATACGAAGATCGATGCGACCTACTAGGAGTATCATCACAATTTTGGGACGAATACCTACTCAGTAGTTCATCGCACGTTTCGCGCGCAGCAAAGTACCTACATACCTGCTACTTGGCATACGGTGTTAAAGAGTTGTTTTTTTTCTCGTATAAATTACATATAAAGTTCACGTGCTCTCGTTTAATCGATATCTATCTGATAGACTGGTTCAAAATGGTTAATAAACTAAAAGCACCAATTCGCTTGTTTTGCCATAATGGGGCACGTTCGGTGTAGTACTAGATTTGTAGTAATGAGCTGAATTTTAGTATGGTGAGAAGGTCCATTCTCCGTTTCTGCAATGAAATGGTGCAAAAAGCGTTGGTATTATGTTTCCTTGCCTAATTTGATGCTGTTTGAGCAAAACTTTGGATAACAATGTTGTTTATGGTTCAAGAAATGGAGAAAACAACAACACTGTTGCCTAAAGTCACAGTCACAGTCTCTGTGCTAAAGTCTTTCTCAAACAGCATCAAATTAGGCAAGTAATCATAATACCCACGCTTTTTTGCCCCATTTCATTGCAGAAAAGGAGAATAGGACAGATCGGTGAAGTACTAGATTTGTAGTAATGAGCTGAATTTAAGTATGGTGAGAAGGTCAATTCTCCGTTTCTGCAATGAAATAGTGCAAAAAGTGTGGGTATTAGTATGGGACAAACATCAAATTCTCGCTCCAGTCGACTTTTTTGATTCCATTTAGGTCCCATATGAACTGTGCAAAATTTCAGCGCAATCGGTGAAACTATAATTTAGCGCAAGCGATTCAAAGTTTTCATAGGATTTACTATGGAAAAAGTTACACTTTCGGATAAAAAATCCCAGAGGTCGCTTCTTGTCTCCTTAATAGGAGGCAATCAGTGAAGTACTAGATTGAAAGTAGTGAGCTGGATTTTTGTATGGTGAGTTGATCAATTCTCCATTTCTGCAATAAAACGGTGCAAACAGTGTGGGTTATATGATTTCTTCGCTAATTTGATGCTGTTTGAGCAAAAGTTTGGGTAAGTGTGTTGTTGTATTATTTATTTCTTGCAACTTGAACAACACAGTTACTCAAACTTTTGCTCAAACATCATCAAATTAGGCAAGAAATCGTATAACCCACGCTGTTTGCACCGTTTTATTGCAGAAATGGAGAATTGATCATCTCACCATACAAAAATCCAGCTCACTACTTTCAATCTAGTACTTCACTGATTGCTTCCTATTCAAATCGATCAACGCTTCTTGTAGAAAAATCATTTATGAACCTTTCCTTCGAAGACCACAACACGACTGGATGCTTGTGAAAAAAGTTATTGATTTATTACCGATAAGCAGTGCTGAAAAATTCATTTCATCATATCTAAATTCAACCACCAACAGCTCATTTTAGAAGCTGAACCTGAGAATATGGTATACGAAAAACTTGTGTGGCTAGACCAATTCTGTAAGAAAGTCACGGAAAAATTGCAATTTTTCGAATATTTAAGGTAAATGTCACGGACTAACTTCAAAAAAAGCCAAATGATATTCACCGTGAATATCATTGGGATTTTTCGAAGGTAGTCCGTGACATTTATCTTTAATATTGGAAAAATATCAATTTTTCCGTGACTTTCTTGCAGAACTGGTCTAGCTGCACAAGTTTTTCATATACCATATTTTCAGGTTCAGCTTCTAAAATGAGCTGTAGGTGATTGAATTTAGATATGACGAAATGAGTTTTTCAACACTGCCGATAAGTGATCCAACGAACGGCTTTTTGTTTTGTTTTATTAGCAGCACTGTATCAGCTGCCTTGGCTGCTGCTGTTTCTGGGGGTGATGATGCCTCCCGCCACCCCATGTAACAACGGCAGCAGCAGTGCTGCTGATAAAACAAAACAAAAAGCTGTTCGTTGGATCACTAATCGGTAATAAATCAATAACTTTTTCCACAAGCATCCAATCGTTTTGTGGTCTTCGAAGGAAAGTTTCATAAATGATTTTTCTACAAAAAGCATTGATCGATTTGAATTAAGGAGACAAAGGGCGACCTATGGGATTTTTTGTTTGAATGTGTAACTTTTCCCATAGTAAATCCTATGAAAACTTTGAACCGCTTGCGCTAAATTATAGTTTCACCGATTGCGCTGAAATTTTGTACAGTTCATATGGGACCTAAAATCTAAAAAGTCGACTGGAGCGAGGATTTATTTTTCCATACAAGCGTGTACCATACTAGTGGGTATTATGATTCCTTGCCTAATTTGATGATGTTTGAGCAAAACTTTGGGCAACAGTGTTGTTGTTTTCTCCATTTCTTGCAACATAAACAACATAGTGATCCAAAGTTTTGCTCAAACAGCATCAAATCAGGCAAGGAATCATAATACCCACGCTTTTTACACCATTTCATTGCAGAAACGGAGAATTGACATTCTCACCATACTAAAATTCAGCTCATTACTACAATTCTAGTACTACACCTAACGTGCCCTATTGACCTTCTCACCATACTAAAATACAGCTCATTACTACAAATCTAGTACTTCACCGATCTGTCCTATTGTGGTACAGTTTACCCCTGTTGGTTTGACCGCTTCTAATCTATGAGCAGATTAGCGGTTCAAACGAAACAACAGAAAAAAAAACAGGAACGGTTCTAATGTTGTTTCGCTCATGGAACGGATTGAAACGGAACACAGAATCAATAAAGCTGCAGATAAGGTAGCCTACCAGGGCCCGTACGGCCACAACTGTAAAAGCAAGGGTGACGCATTCAAATTCCGGTCGGTCCAAGAACATTTTGTAATGGAAATTTTCTTGGGCATGAAGTACTTTGGTGTCTGCCTTACACGAAAAATGGTCATTTCCAGAGAAAGCGCTTAGTTAATAACTGGAAGTAGCCACGGAACACTGCTGAATAGAATAGAAGCCGAGAAGATTACAATAAAATTATGAGGTAAATCAAAGATTCCAGGAAATTTCTCAAGAGATTCCTCAAGAAACTAAGAGAGATACAAAACTCAAGTTAATGTTGGAGGTAATTTCGAAGCAACTCTGTCGTTGACATTCCGAGAAATTTTGGTGAACATTACGTATAACACCTGATTGCATTCCTGGAGATTCCTGCTATGATTTCTAAAAAAAAACAATAATCCTTATGCAGAAAATTCGACTCAGAAAAGCTTTGGTAAGATTCTGGTGAGAATTGTGGCAATTACTGTTTAATTCGGATGTCTGTCGGATTTCAGGCAAATTTCGGTGGAAATTCTAAAACATTTTAGTATTATCTTCATACCTGTTTGGACTACACCAAGACTTACTTTTTTATTCTTAAGAATTCTTCAGAAACTATGGAAATTTCAGAAGAATTGGCTGAAAGAATTTCAAACTTCTGGAATTCCAGAAGTTTAAAATTATTTCAGACAACTCTTCTGAGATTTCCATAGTTTCTGTGATTTCTCAAAAAGTGCCATCTGGAATTCTAACAGGAATTCCTTCTGCAACTCCTCTAAGCGTTTCTTAAGGTATTTATACAAGATTTCTTATTAAGATTCTTCCAGGAGTTTTTTTTTCTGGGATTTATCCAAGAGTTCCGAAACACTTTTTCAAGGGTTCCTCTAGAAAATCCAAGAGTTTCGCGATAATACTTCTAGAATTACTCTGAGAAATTCCACAGAAATTCCTCCAGGAGCTTCCCGAGAACTTCCTCAGTTTACCGGGAAGCTCTCGTGGAGTTCCCCGAAAATTGCTTCAGGAGTTTCCAGGCAGGAGTCCCCAGAAGTCCTTGACAGTTTCTCTTTGATCTCCCAGGAGATTTCACCGTGGAACTCAGGTAATCTCCAGGAGTCCCCGAGAATTTCTCCAGGAAAATGCTGGATTTTTCCCATGAATACCTGGAGTCTCTCCAGGATTTTCCCCTGGAATCTCTCTAGAAGTTTCTTGAGAATTTCATCAGAAGTTGCCCCAGAAGTTCTCTTGAAGTTCATGAGGAATTCCTTCAGAAATTCCGGAATTCCTCGGAAATTTTGTTACGGGTATATATATTTGTTACTAATGTATAAGACAGAATAACTGTTTAATGTGTTATTAGTTAAATATTCATGCGTTCTTTGTGTTATATGTTTTATTTTTACTTGTAAATATTCCCGGAGTTTTAATGCACATTTATAGGGTTCTGGCAGAATAAACGCCCGAAATGCAATCTTATTTTGATTGCTATTGTGTTTGGGGATTTCGGAGGTTGGGTTTCACTGGCACACGCGGTTTACGTTTTATTGATTTTATTCTTACACGCTATACAATACTTATGTACAATGTTTTTCGCTCGAAGAGCACTGGATAAAAGAGGCCTTCACAATGCCGAGGCTCCGTATTTGTACGATTTCACTAGGGTTGCCTGATTGGGTCTAATCTAGATCTCAAGGTGGAAATGAGATACCGTTCAGTTTATAATCTAGATCATAATCATTAGATTACCATATCTAGATACACAACAATTGCCAACTTCTATCACGCCGAGGACCTGGGATCGAATCCCACTCCCGACAAAACTCGCAAAATGTGAGTTCTTCCTTCAGAAGGGAAGTACCCAAGTAACCAAAAGTTCCGCTTCCCATGACAAAATGCACTTTCAAGTTCCGCGCAGTTCAGATAAAGTTCCGAACGGAACTTTCTGGCTGCTTAAGAGGCTAACGATGAGCCTTGTTGGAACTTCGGTCACAAGTTCCGGCAAGGCTAATTGTTAGCCTCTTAAGCAGCCAGAAAGTTCCTTTCGGAACTTTATCTGAACTTCGCAGAACTTTAAAGCAGCTTAAGATGCTATGTCGGAATTTTGTCGGAACTTTCAAGTTCATAGAAGTTCAGTTCAGTAGCGTTGTGTTTCAATGAAGATTATATTTATTTCTTTTACAGGAAACAACTGTTTAAGCGTACACGAATAAAAGACAAATATTAATTTATCAAATCAATGAATACTAGGCTTGAGCAAAAAAAAAAAATAATGCCGCCCATCGGATTCGAACCGACAGTCGCTGCGTGAGAGCCCTACGCTCTACCACAGTACTACAGCTGCGATTGAGTGGACAGCAGCTAAAGTCTGACTTGAATCGATTTTCTGTCGGCAGCTAGTTTTGCACATTTGTACAGTAGTGAAGTTAGCTTGACTTTGTCAAGTGTCTTCAGCAGCGCAGCGGTAAGTTGGCAGGCTATCACGCAGGAGGATCCAGTTCAAATCTACATAGCAGCGACATATGTGAGAATATAATTATCAGTAGCAATTTCCAGACGTGAATCACAAATTCTTACAAGTTATGCACTTTTTGAGTTATTTTAGGATTAAAATTCTCCAAACCGCGAATAACGCCTAAAGGTAGGCAATGGCTTAAGGAATTTGATTGAATTGATGGCCTACTTTTATTAAATCGTATATTTTATTGTAAAATAGTATTCTCATAAAAGTTGCGGTGATTAAATCCAACTCTAGGATATCATATTGAAGTAAGACAGTGATTTCGAACCTCATATTGTATCTAGTATTCATGCCATGCATGCTTTTTTGAAAATGTATCTCATTGCGTTACGAAACACACTTATAGAAAAATCGATTTATTTCAATGTTTATGAAATTCAATTATCATGCATTACATATCATTCGATAACTGAATAATAGCAGATAACGATATTATCATTTGATAGCAGAAACTGATTCAATGTAAAATGCTTGTTTGAACATTTCATGAGGTCGTTCAAGCCGATCAATGTTACCCCGCTGATCAATGATGCCCCGTTTTACGGTACTTGATTCATTTTTTTCTGCCCCATTTTCTCGAAATCATGACGATTGATATGTCGCACGGCATGTTTTGGTTGCAACAGAACAGAAATGTTTCTAATGACACCCCCGTAGAACCTATGCTAGATATTCCGGGTTGGCCATATTAGTTGATACAGACTGTAGTCTATCGTTTCTGACTCAGTCATTTGAAATCATGAAGATTGATATGTCGCACGACGTTGTTTAAGTTGAAAACCAGAGGTGTCCGCAATGAGGCCCCGCGGAACCTATCACGGGGATCCGTGTGGGGAGTGAATATAGTTTACTGTCATTCCCCTTGCGTGTTAGTCCCCTAGAAAGCATCAGTGACAGCCAGCACCATGACGACGGTGTCAGTGTGAAGCTGCCTCATTGAGGAGAGGAGCTTTGGCGAAGAAAGTCGCCTTCATCTTGTGGTTCCGGATTATGCCTTGTAATTCTACTGTAGTTTGCTAAGATGGTGGGGAACGGATTGATCCAGTGAGTTACGCAATATTCACCATCCGGATGGGTCAACTTATTCTAATCTGGTTATCGCAGTTGTGTTTTACTGTTCGTAACAAAATTTTCGCTGAAAATCGATGGTTCAAACACAATAACACACGCAATAATCACTTTTAGCCATTTTGACAACCCCCTGACCTCAGCACAATCCGGAATATTCCCGGAATGGTTCCGCATATTGTTTGGCCACTTGAGTAGAACAAACAAGCACCAATTTATGATCGATTGAGGTCGACTTAAAAAAAAACGGATGAAAATTGACGAAATGCCAGCATTTTGAAAACGAGTTCTCGGGGTTCGGGTACGTGAAGGTTAATGAAACCTCTTCATCCTGTGACCGGAAGGTGTTATCCCTCTGGATAACATGGTACATTTATGTTTTGTGTTGTGATGTGTTAATTAGTAATGTCTCTTGTTTGTGCATCCTAGGGTTCCTAGGGTATTCCTCCTGGAGATCCTCGGGAATTTCTCCAGAAGTTCCTCGGGAATCCTTTCAGGAGTTCCTTAGAAATTTCTTGAAAATTTCTCTAAGAGTTCCTTGGAAATTTCTCAACAAAATCCTCGGGAACTCCTGCTGGAGATTCTCGGGAATTTCTCCAGGAGAATCTCGGGAACTCCGAACTCCTCCAGGAGGTCCTCAGGAATTCCTCCAAAAGTTTCCCGAGTGTTCCTCCAGCAGTTTCCCGATAATTCTTCCAGGAGATCCTCAGCAATTCCTTGGATTTTCTTTCAGGAATTCCTCGGGAATTCCTATAAAAGCTCCTTGGAAGTTCCTCCAGGAGTTTTTCGTAAATTCTACTAGTAGTTTCTCGGTATTTTTTTTTCTAGAAGTTCCCCGTGATTTTTTTTCAAGACTTCATCAGGAATTCCTTCTGGAGATCCTCGAGAATTTCTCAAAGAATTCCTTCTTGATTATGACCCCAGGAGTTCCTCGGGCATTCCATATGGAGTTATTCAGAAATTCATCAAAATGTTCCGTATGAAATCCGCCGGGAGTTCCTCGTGAATTCCTTCAAGAGTGAATTTAACTAGTTTCCAGGATGTTTTTCGAGGAGTTCCACGGGAACTTCCCCCAGCAGTTTCCCGGGAATTCTTCTAGCAGTTCCTCGGGAATGCATCCAGGACTTCATCCAGGACTTCACCAAGAACTACTTCTGGAGATCCTCGAGAATTCCTCCAAGAGTTCATCGGAATTCATCCAGGAGTTACTTGGAAATTCCTCTAGGTCATGGTTTCCCAAACTGTGGGTCGCGATCCCCCTGGGGGGTCGCCGGCCTTCAACCAGGGGGTCGCGTGGGACAGTTGAATAATTTACTGTAACTGTCAACAAATGAGGGAATTTCTATGGTGGGTCGCCGAAAGCACGTCTACTTGCAAAAGGGGGTAGCGCACCCAAAAAGTTTGGGAACCTATGCTCTAGGTCATCGGAAATTTTCCTAGCAAATTCTTCAATAATTTTTCGGTAATTCCTTCAGGTTTTCCTCGGATATACCTCCTGGAGTTTCTTGGAAGTACCTTATGCAGTTGCTCAAGAATTCTTCCAAAAAGATCTCGGGTATGTCCAGGAGTATGTCCGCAGGAGTTCTTTCGATATATCTCCAAAACTTCAGATGCAGTTCTTCAGAAATTCCTTGGGAATTCTTTCAGGAATATCTCTTGGAGAATATCTCCATGATTTCGGGAATATCTTCTGGAGATCCTCGAGAATTCTTTCAGGAGATTGTCGGTAAACACTCCAGGTATTCATCAGAAATGAATCTGGATGTTTCCAATTACTTCCCTCCGGAAATTCTCGGAAATTCTTGGGGAACTCCGGGAACCTGGTGGAATTCCTGAAGACTTCCGGGAAAAAAAATTCGAGGGGCTCCGGAAGTAAATTCCATCGAAGAGCTTCCTGAAGTAATTCCAAATTCTGGAGGGTTTCCCGTTAAACTTTTGGGTGAATTTCCCAAGAATTCCCAGAAGTATTTATAGGAATCATCTAGATTAATTCGTGGGAAAATCCTAGTGTAATTCCCAAGAAACTCCTGTAGGAATTCCCGAAGAACTTCTAAACAAATTCCGATGATCTCCAAGAGCAATATCCGTGAAACTCTTGGTTGAATTTCCGAGGAACTTCTGAATGAATTTCCGGAGAAACTCCTCGAGAAAATCCCTACAAAATCACTCCTGGAGGTGTTCCTGAAGAGCTCCTGGAGGATTTTCCGAGGAACTCTAGGAGGTATTTCCGTGGAACACCTGAAGGAATTCCCGAGAAATTATTTTTTTATCTGTATTAACGAGATTTTTAACCCTAGGCAAGTTCATCTCGGGACCTACGCCTTACTTCCCTTCCGAAGGAAGAACTCACATTTAGCGAATTTGTCGGGAGTTCGATCCCAGGTCCTCGGCATGAGAGAAATTCTTGGAGGATTTGCTGGAGGAATTTCCGGCAAACTCCTCGAGAAAATCCCCAGAGGCTCCTGAAGAACTCCTGGAAGAATTCACGAGGAACTGCTGAAGGATTCCATAAAGTACATCTTAATGAATTTCTGAAGAACTTCATCTGAATTTCTGAAGACATGCCCGAAGAACTCTTCTTCTCCTTCTTCTTTATGGCTCGACGTCCCCACTGGGACTTGGCCTGCCTCGCTTCAACTTAGTGTTCTTTGAGCACTTCCACAGTTATTAATTGAAGGGCTTTCTTTGCCTGCCTTTTGCATGAATTTGTACATTGTGAGGCAAGTACAATGATACACTATGGCCAGGGAGTCGAGAAAATTTTCCCGACCGGAACGGGAATCGAACCCGCCATCTCCGGATTGGCGATCCATAGTCTTAACCACTAGGCTTACTGGAGACCCCAAGAACTCCTGGGAATATAATTTTCTGAAGGAGTTCTCGAGGAACTACTGGAAGAACTTCTGAGGAACTCCAGGAGGTACTTCCGAGAAACACCTGATCGGATTCCCGAGAAATTCTTGAAGGATTTGCTGGAAAAATTGCCGATGTCCTGGACTGATTTCCAAGGAACTCCTGAAGGAATTTCGAGGAACTCTTGGAGGAATTCTCGAGGATGTCAAGAAAGAATTCCTGATGAAGGCTTGAAGGAATTCACGAGGCACTTCTCGCAAAAAAAAAAAAATCCCGAGAAACTACTAGTGGAATTTACGAAAACCTCCTGGAGTAACTTTTGTAGGAATTCCTGAGAAACTCCTGAACGAATTTTCATGGAATTCCTAGAGGTATTTCCGGGGAACTCCTGGAAGAATTCTCGGGAAACTGCTAGAGGAATACTCCGGAAACTTCTAGTGGAATTCCCAAGGAATTCCAGGAGAAATTGCCAATGAACTTCAGGCGGAATGCCCGACAAATTTCCCGAGGTAAACCCGAGAATCTCCTGAAGACATCCCCGAGGAGCTTCTGGAGGAATTTCCGAGAAACACATGGATAAATTTGCGAGATAAACCTGGAAGAATTGCCTGGAAACTCCTAAAGGAATTCTTGGAAAACTTGTGGAGGAATTTTCGAGGATCATCTGGAGAAACTCTCGATGAAGCCCTGGAGCAATTCCCGAAGAACTCCGCGGGAGAAATACCCGAGAAACTCCTTGTTGGGAGCACTACGCCACTGCTCGCCGAAACAGATGAACAAGTCAAAAGACTTGACAGCCAGCTTGTCAAGGAGCAGTGACAGTTGCTTGACACGTAACAATTTTGCAAATCATTCCAACTCAAACCATTATTCGCATTACTCCAAGAAGGCAGAGAATTTGTAAAAGTTTGTAGTTCATTATTAGTTGCTATAGAGATCAAGTTGGCAGGTAGAATACTTGTTAGTCAGACCAAATTTGTAAGTATAACTATGATTGTATCCCGACAATGAATTAACATTACTGAAATCTGAATTACAGCTTTTGAGCTCAGTCTAACCGCAAAAAGACGTGCTGCAAAAAACGAGGTCTGAAACTACCCCAATAAATCTCAAAAGAAATTTGTAAAACACGATTGAGGGTCAAAGAATGCCGGAAACTAGCCGTTTCGATTGCCGTAGTTGCAGCCTGGCCAACAACATCGACGATATGGTCGAATGTGAAGGTGGACGCGGTGGTTGGTTCCACTATGGCTGCGTAGGATTCGATGACGGAAAGAAGGAGGAGAATTGGAGGTGTTCGAGTTGTGTAGCAGGGAATGTGGCGACGGTACCGCCAGAGGGAGCAATAGGAGGTAATCCGGCAGCTTTCCAACAGCCAGTTTTCACCACTACTGGCATTGGAACCGGTACTCCTGACCTGGCTGCAGAGAGAGTGAAACGTAACCTCAAACTGCTTGAGGAACAGCAATCATTCCTACTGAGGGAGATCGAACTGGAGCAGAAGCGTGATTTCGAGCAGAAGAAGCTGCAGCTGGAGAAAGAAGCGTGGCGAGTGCGGTATGAGTTGCTGAATGCGCAGACTGGACAGATGCGAGGAGATGCCAACGAGCCGGGGGCTGCTGTAGACTAGGCGAATCGTCTATCGCTAGTCGCTAGCAGCTTCATCCCCACGTCTGGGGCATCGAGCAGTACACCCACGTCAGCAAACACCAACGGATCCATCCCCACACCCCTTATCTCTACCAGTGTAATCTGCCCTCAAACCAATGCCCTGGTCTCAACGTTGCCCACCAGATTGCCTAATGTCCACCAAGGAATTAGCTCCGTGCCGTGCCATACCGGACTGTCCTCCGTTACAAGCAATATTCAACAGTCAGTGGCGTCCGCTGGCACAAGATCAGCCGTGATAGACGTCCAATCAGGTTTAACATCGAACCCCTACACCATGGGACCGACGCCAAGCTACATCCACGATTTTCTGGCCGGTGATGGAAAAGGTCAACCCGGATCATCGACACCCATCACGTCGGCAACGTCAGTGCCTTGGAGCGACCCGGCGACGAGCTACACGTACCTCACCCAATCGCTGCCACCTACAATCAGTACGGTAGGTTCAATTGGGAGCTTTTTACTGCAAGCAGCACACGTAAGTCAGAACAACCAATATCCATGCTATGGAAATCAAATGTCGCTAAGGTTAGGGCTAAGTCAGGTACCTCAATATTCGATGTATACAATGAGACCACAGGCTAGTCAAATAAACGTAAGCATGCCATACGCCCCCAGTTCCATTCCTCAGTCCATCCCTTTTCCTCCCCACGTTTCTGCCGCAAACCAAGCAGCTCCGGTAGTGAATATTGGTGATCTCGGTGGGCCAACACCTCGTCAACTGGCGGCGAGGCACGCGATGTCCAGGGACCTGCCGACTTTCAGCGGGAATCCGGAGGAGTGGCCTATGTTTCACAGTGCTTTCTACACGTCAACAGTGTGGGCGGCCAGGACATCCGAGAACTACAATACCCCGGGAATAAAGCGATATTATCACGAAACCGAACACGAATTAGTACGGAGCTATTAAAGTGCGGAAATCAACTTGTCTTCTTTAATTCATGGTCATTCTTATATACATACATATAAAGGTGTATAGATCTTAAAACGTAATAATAGAAATGTCATTCTTTTAGTGTTATATGGACAGGGGTGTACTCGCGTATATTTGGCAATAGGGTCGTCTACGCCAACACTCCTCCTCGCGAAAACATCCCTGTGGTATTACTGCATCGTAGGAGGCCAGATTTCCTCCACGGGGCATGGAGTGATTACGTCACAAGATTCGATAGATTGCTGCTGCTCAACGGTAGTCATGTTGACGACATAGTCCTTGTATCGTGCCGGTAGAACTCCCCTTGTTGATCTTTCAGATCGAGACAATACCGGGGGCTGGTTGACTTCCTTTTGAACTTCACTGTGCATATGTTCATCTCCGTAGCAAAGTTCGTCGCATGATTCGTAACCAATCGTGTCATCTCCCTGTTGCAGCGGTAACTCCTCCTGTTCCGCTACTCGCTCTTCAGGACGAACTAAAGGCTCCAATACAATTATCGATTCTGACAGCTGCGTATCCGGAGGATGTCCGTGCTTGACAGGTTCCTCCCTGAACTTGGCACTGCTGCTGACGAAAATGCACTCACTTTTAGGATCCAGAAATCTGTACGCTTGATTCAGGTTGGAATCTAGGATAGGATGTGACACCTGCAACTTCTCTGTCTAATTTCACAGCTTGCTGTCTTGTTTTTCCGCGTTGCTAAGATTAGTGGTCCCCAAATTGGTCTCTTTTGGGCTGACTAGTTGTCGTATCCTTATCCTAGGTTGGAATATCCCACAAAAATAGCCACTTGTTGCCTAAAGGTTGGCTTCCCCGTAACTGCAACAGCTTCGACTAAGGCCTTTGAACCAAATCTTCTGAAGTGTCCCACATCCGGTTTCTGACCGGACCATCTTTCGAAAGAGCTGATGCCCTTGAACTTTGAGATCGATCGATTCTCAATATAAACAGCCGACGATATTGCTTCACCCCAAAACTTCAGGTCAAGGCACGCATCGACCAACATACACTCCGCGATCTTCTTCAAATATCGGCTCTTCTTTCGCGCCACCGAACTGTGTGGTGAGGATGCTACCGAGACCCCTTCACTACTCAAGAAATCCATTAGATTCGCATCTAGCAATGTCTTTCCGCCGTCTTGTTGTATAATCTTCGGTGTTTTACCACACTCCGACTTGCAAAAGTCAATGAAACTTTTGATCGTGGCACTAACATCAGATTTCTTCCGAAGAAGGTAAACAAAAGTCATTCTCGTGAAGTCGTCAACGATGATGAGATAATGATTGTTTCCACTGGGTGTGTTTATCATCAAGTCACTCAAATCAATGTGCACTACATCTACTTTTTGCTGCGCCTTTTCAACCTTATTCGTAACAAACGTATTTCTCGCGTTTGTTTTTGTCACACAATCTTCAACACATAGATTTAGATCGGGGGTACACAATCGATACAGACTACCATAACGATCGCCAACAACCAATACATGTCCAGCACTGTTCTTGATCTTGCATCCCTTTTCACTAAAATCGACAGAGAACTTCTTTTTCGCTAGTGTACTGACTGAAATCAGTCCACTGGTTAGGTTCGGAACAAATAACATATCATTTAGTTGTATCTCAACTGGAGCACCACATCCATCTATTGCGACGATACGACCACTACCAACTCCTTTGGCTTCAGCTTTCTTTCCATTGGCCAACAGTACACTTACACCGAACGTTGTTTTCAACTCGACAAAGAAACTTTCATCACCGGTCATGTGACGAGATGCACCACTATCAACAAACCAGTCAAAAGGTTCTCCCTGACTTGCCATGAAGCATATCGGCCCCTCCATTACACTTTGCGCCTGTTTCGCCTTCGGAGTTTCTTTCTGCACCGACGATCCTGCACTTGAATCTTCGTCCTTCCGACTCGTATCCTGGCCGGACGAAATCTCTCTTTGAAGGATTCTGCAATTCCGCTTCACGTGACCAGGTCTTTTACAATGGAAGCAAATCCGTGTATCCCTGCCGGATTCGCGATCACCTCCACGATGCTTCCAGTAATCAGTTCGAAGAGCTTTCTCACTCGATCCAGCGGTGTGTCCAAGTCTCTCACGACGCTTCTCAGCTTCCGAAAGCAGTTTAGATTTTACCAAATCAATTGTCAGCTCGTTACTTGGTCTCTGCTCCAGAACTGTCGCCAAAGAATCATATGAATCCGGTAGTGAGCATAGTAACAATGCAACCTGCAGCTTTGGTGGTACCTCATCACCTACATCCGCAATCCGTTGGACGAGATCCGTGAAGCTCTGGAGATGTTGCTCCATATCTCCATCTTCTGCCAGCTCGAGACGAGTGAGCTTTTTCAAAAGGTAAACTTCTGATCCTTTATCATGGTAATCTTTCAAGGACTTCCATGCATCTTTCGCGTAGGTACAATTTCGTACCAGACTCGTCTGGTTATCTTCCATACAAAGGCCGATCGTAGCACGGGCCTTTGCGTCCGCCTTCTTCCAGGCATCCGTGATGGGATTAGGCGTTGGATCCGCGATCACGTACCATAGCTCATCACGCACTAACATCATCTCCATTTTAAATTTCCATGACTGGAAATTATGATTGTTGAGCTTCGGAAGTGGGAATCCTGGGAAACGCTGCTGTTCCGCCATCATGTACTCTTCCACTAACGGAAATCACTGATCGAATCTTCACGATATTATCGACCGGAAAACTAACAATTTCGCGATATTACGCTGGGCTCATAACCTGTGGGCGGCCAGGACATCCGAGAACTACAATACCCCGGGAATAAAGCGATATTATCACGAAACCGAACACGAATTAGTACGGAGCTATTAAAGTGCGGAAATCAACTTGTCTTCTTTAATTCATGGTCATTCTTATATACATACATATAAAGGTGTATAGATCTTAAAACGTAATAATAGAAATGTCATTCTTTTAGTGTTATATGGACAGGGGTGTACTCGCGTATATTTGGCAATAGGGTCGTCTACGCCAACAAACAGAAGCATGTGGCTACAGTGAGGTGGAGAATCTTGGCCGACTTCAACGCTGTCTCAAAGGCAGTGCATTGGAAGCAGTGCGGAGCCGTCTTCTACTACCTTCTGCTGTGCCGCAAGTGATGCAAACCTTGCAGCTTTTGTATGGACGTCCGAAGCAGATCATTTACTCGCTCCTCACGAAAGTTCGGGATGTTCCTGCTCCGAAAGCCGATAACCTGAAGACGTTGGTGACGTTCGGCATGACAGTGCACAACTTCTGTGATTACCTAGTAGCAGCGGGACAAGTGGTTCACCTTTCGAATCCTGTACTTCTGCAGGAGCTAATCGATAAGCTCCCAGCGCATCTGAAGCTGGACTGGGCGGTGTATAAACGGCAGTTCCCACTAGTGGACCTCCGAGTGTTCGGTGCATACATGGCGAATCTAGTATCAGCGGCGGCTGACGTAACTCTAACATTGGATTCGACTGCTGTGAAAGCTTCTAAACCAGAGAAGGCAAAGGGATACCTCAACGTTCATTCCTCCTCATCGACAGAAATCGATACAGTGAAGCCCACATCGGAGGAGCCGAAGATTGCAGCTTCTGGCGTGCGCTGTTTGATTTGTAGTGATCCGAATCACAAAGTTAAAGAGTGCGACGTATTCAAGCAATTGAAAGGAGAGGAAAAGTGGAAAGCAGTGCAAACACACCATCTCTGTCGAGTTTGCCTCGGTAAACATGGACGAAAACCGTGCCGATCTCAACTACGCTGTGAGGTACAGGGGTGTCAACTGCGCCATCACCCGCTCCTTCATTCGGGTTCAACAACGACTACCGCGAGCCCAGCAATCAAGCCAATAAGCCGAGTTCCAGTTAATCCTACTACCGTTGCGAACCTGGTTGCGAAGCAGTCTGAAGGAGTGAACGCGCATCGGCATAGTCAGAATACGACACTATTCCGTGTTTTGCCGGTGACCCTTTTCGGCAACGGAAGGAGCATCGAAACGTTTGCCTTTATCGACGAAGGATCTTCTGTTACATTACTGGAGAAGTGGATTGCTGACGAACTCGATATCAAGGGATTCAAGCGGCGGCTATGTTTGACATGGACCGGTAATGTTAGCCGCGACGAGGATGACTCACATCAAGTTACGATCGAGATAGCTGGCACTGAAGCTGATCGTCGTTATAAGTTGGAGGAAGTTCGCACCGTTAAATCTTTGGCATTGCCGAAGCAATCGCTCTGTTATAGCGAGCTAGCTGAGCGCTATCGACACCTCCAGAAGTTACCAGTCAAGGATTACGAATCGATGACTCCTGGGATCCTAATTGGCGCCGAACATGCCCATTTAACTGCCACCAAGCAACTTCGAGAAGGAAAGACAGGCGAGCCTGTCGCAGCTAGAACTCGACTTGGATGAGCGGTGTATGGACCGGTTCAGCAAGGGATGCCAAATGGAAGCTTCAACTTCCATATATGCGAATGCGAAGATGATGGCAAGCTGCACGATTTGGTTAAACAGTACTTCACCGTTGAAAGCGTTGGAGTTTCGGCAGACAAAGGGCCGGAATCCGAAGAAGAGAAACGGGCCAGATCTATCTTGGAGCGAACAACAAGAAGAGTCAGCGAAGGATTCGAAACCGGGCTGTTGTGGCGATACGACGATGTGGAGTTTCTCGACAGCTTCCCAATGGCGGTTCGAAGGC
Organism: Aedes albopictus; assembly: GCF_035046485.1. Taxonomy (NCBI): domain Eukaryota; kingdom Metazoa; phylum Arthropoda; class Insecta; order Diptera; family Culicidae; genus Aedes; species Aedes albopictus. The sequence goes on along the minus strand of NC_085138.1, from coordinate 255,984,303 downwards.
TACAGTGTTTCGAGAGGCGACTGAAGAAAAACCCGGAAGTCGAGGAAAGCGTTCGACGCCAAATCATTGAGTACCAAAGGAAATCCTACATCCATAAGGCGTCGGAAGAGGAACTGAAATCGGCAGAACCAGGCAAGGTCTTCCATTGAGCGTCGCGCAGAACCCCAAGAAACCGAGCAAGATCCGCCTCGTGTGGGATGCGGCAGCTAAGGTGAACGGTATTTCGCTGAACAGTATGCTGGTGAAGGGACCGGATCTTGTCGTGCCGCTACCAACTGTATTGTGTGGATTTCGAGAACGACGGGTGGCTCTTGGTGGAGACTTACAGGAAATGTTTCACCAGGTGAAGATACGGTCCGAGGACCGGCAAGCGCAACGTTTTCTGTATCGAGAGAATCCAACGGAAATCCTACGGTTTTCGTCATGGATGTAGCTACGTTTGGTTCTTCCAGCTCACCATGCTCAGCGCAATACATCAGAGAGCATGCGCAAGAGTTCCCGAGAGCAGCGGAGGCCATCGAACGTCGTCATTATGTCGACGACTACTTCGACAGCTTTGACGACGAGGACGAAGCATGTCGTGTTGCACAAGAAGTAAGGATAGTTCATAAAAGAGGCGGTTTCACCATTCGGAATTGGTTGTCCAACTCTTCCGAAGTTCTGCGACGGGTCGGGGCAGTGGCCGCGACAAAAGATGTATGCTGTCAGATGCAGCTCGGCGCGGACAAAACGGGTCAAACAGAGAGAGTTCTTGGGATGCTGTGGGCACCCATGCCTGACATCTTCACCTACGCGGCGGTTTCCGAACTACCAACAATCACTCCAACCAAGAGAAACATCCTACGTTGCGTTATGAGTCAGTATGATCCGTTAGGATTACTCTCTCACTTTCTTGTCCACGGACGCGTGATAATCCAGGACATATGGAGAAGCAAAGCAGACTGGGACGACATCGTTGGAGAGGAAATACAGGAGCGATGGAGACGATGGATCGAAGTTTTCGAGGATCTTCAGAACGTGCGCATTCCCCGAGCATACTTTCCCAGTGCGGCTTCAACGGAAATCACGGATCTACAGCTACATATTTTTGTCGACGCCAGTGAGGTGGCATATGCCTGTGTTGCCTACTTTCGGGCGAACATCCGAGGGCAGTTCCAGACTGCGCGGGTTGGCGCGAAATCAAAGGTGTCTCCATTGAAATCGCTATCGATACCCAGATTGGAACTCCAGGCGGCGATCATCGGCTGCAGACTATTGAAAACACTATGCGCGAGTCACAGCTTACCAATCAAGCGGAGGTTCATGTGGACCGACTCCAAAACGGTTCTCGCATGGATCAATTCTGACCACCGTCGTTACCGCCAGTTCGTGGCCTGTAGAATCGGAGAAATTCTATCCAAGTCGAACGCTGAGGAGTGGATGTGGATCCCCACCAAGCAAAATGTCGCCGACGAAGCTACAAAGTGGGGGAAAGGACCCAGTTTCGACCCGGACAGCCGCTGGTTCACGGGGCCGCAATTCCTAAAGGAAGCACAGGAGGCTTTGGCGCGCCATTGCCTATATTTATCGTCTGGTTGGAAACTTTCGTAGAAAACGATTAGGACTAACTCCGAATCGAGGTCATCTTACGCTGGAGGAGTTGAACAAAGCGCAGAACTTCCTCTGGCGCCTGGCTCAAGAAAACGCATTTTCAGAAGAAGCGAAGCTGTTGAAGAAGGTTGTGGAAGGGAATCGATCAGCGATACTGGAGAAAACGAGTCGCATCTACAAATTGTCACCGTTTCTGGACGACCATGGCGTGATCCGAATGGATTCTCGGCTCAGCTCTGCTAGATTTGTTGCATTTGACGTTCAATTTCCGATTATTCTTCCGAAGGATCATCCGCTGACGTGCCTTTTGCTGGATTGGTACCACAGGACTTATCTTCACGGCAATAACGAAACAAACGTCAACGAAGTTAGGCAGCGATTCCACGTTTCGTCATTACGAACGCAGGTACGGAAGGTAGCGAAGTCATGTATGTACTGTAAAGTGAAGAAAGCGAAACCATGCGTCCCGCGCATGGCACCGCTACCCGAAGCAAGGTTGAGCCCTTTCGTTCGACCTTTTTCGTACGTCGGGTTGGACTATTTCGGCCCGATTAATGTGAAAGTTGGTCGTTCATTAGTAAAGAGATGGGTGGCAATCTTTACCTGCCTCACTATTCGGGCAGTCCATTTGGAGGTCGCACACTCACTATCTACAAACTCATGCAAGATGGCCATTCGACGGTTTTTGGATCTGGAGTGATAACGGGATGAATTTCGTAGGCGCCAGCCGCGAGCTCCAAACACAGGTGAAGCAGATGAACGAGAAGCTTTCAGCGGTGTTCACGAACGCTACCACTAAGTGGATATTCAATCCACCCTCAGCCCCCCACATGGGTGGATCCTGGGAGCGATTAGTGCGCTCTGTGAAGGTTGCTTTCGCTGGACTTTCGATTACCAGGAATCCCGATGACGAAACATTGCTGACGCTGATGACCGAAGCTGAAGGAGTAATTAATACACGCCCGCTCACGTTTATGCCGTTGGAGAATGATTCTCAGGAAGCCCTAACTCCTAATCATTTTCTCCTGCTCAGCTCTCAAGGAGTGGCTCAGCGTCCAGAACCTCTAGTGGACCGAGCTGAATTCTTGAGGAACAGTTACAGCTTCATGAAGGGACTGGTAGATGAGTTCTGGCATCGATGGATTAAGGAGTATTTGCCGACCATCGCCGTTCGCACGAAGTGGATTGAAGACTCCAGGGATTTGCAAGAGGGTGATGCTGTTATCGTCGTAGACGAATCTACTAGAAATGGATGGCTTCGCGGACGAGTGCTGTCCGTGGTGAAAGGATGCGACGGGCGAGTCAGGCAAGCCTACGTCAGGACCTCTACGGGAGTTCTACGCAGACCCGCTTCGAAGATTGCAGTGTTGGAGATCCAGAGCGGTCGAGGCGAAAAGGACTTGGGTAACACTGGACAGCCGGAGTCCTCTGACCAGTATTACGGGTCGGGGGATGTTGGGAGCACTACGCCACTGCTCGCCGAAACAGATGAAAAAGTCAAAAGACTTGACAGCCAGCTTGTCAAGGAGCAGTGACAGTTGCTTGACACGTAACAATTTTGCAAATCATTCCAACTCAAACCATTATTCGCATTACTCCAAGAAGGCAGAGAATTTGTAAAAGTTTGTAGTTCATTATTAGTTGCTATAGAGATCAAGTTGGCAGGTAGAATACTTGTTAGTCAGACCAAATTTGTAAGTATAACTATGATTGCATCCCGACAATGAATTAACATTACTGAAATCTGAATTACAGCTTTTGAGCTCAGTCTAACCGCAAAAAGACGTGCTGCAAAAAACGAGGTCCGAAACTACCCCAACACTCCTGAAGGAATTCTCCGGGATGAATGTTCAGAGACCTTCTGGAGGAATTCCCTATGAAGTCCTGGAGCAATGTGAAGACAAGTCTTTACATCTGGCATCCCTACTGCTCATCTGTGCTACAGCGGACCTCCAACAGAACTTATCTGAAGTTGACTCTCCCGAATGTATTCCAGCCGCCTTCGATTTTTTGTGTGAATATTTCTAACCCATACGAACCAGTCTAAATTTCACATCGCACTGCTATCATTCCACCAACAGTCGGTGATCGTTTGGTAAAAATGGGTCAGGATCGCTTCGGTACCTAGTGTCGCGTAGCGTCGTCGTCGGTGTCGTTGACTACAACTAGTGCTGCAACTACCGTGCGACGCGAGCTCGGAAAACAGCATGATCTTTTTTTTTTGCGTGGGCTGAAAAAAGAGATAAGAAGTCATAAATTCCCATGCATAATGCTGCGCTGTGGGGAATGTTTTGCTACGCTTACGCATCGAGCAGGAAGCGGCGGTTATTGGCTGATGGCTAGTAGCGTGGAAAGTACGATCGTTCAGTCGATGCTTAGCGCTTCGCGATAATAGTTGGCGCGCGGTTCGCAAGAGCAGGTCGCGGTACGTTCTCGTGGCTTGTTGTGGACTCTAGTTCTGATCGTTCTGATACCTACGATGAGCAGCGTGGTCACGCTTGGAGTGTTTTTATTTTGCAATCAAGATCTCTACGGTGGCCGGTAGTAAAAGTGTGGAGAATTGAATCAATGTGATTGTGTTTATTGTTTGGTTGATTAGTAGTACAAATAATGGGGAGGTGTGACTTCAAGTGTAATCATTTCAAATGTGTCATAATAGCAGGTGGGTATGATTTTTCTACAGTTTGGAGGGTTCCAAGCCAGAACGATGAAGCTACATATTTGGCAGGACATGTCATGCGTTTTATCATTAGGTGCTGACAATATTACGATTTTGACTTTTTATCACTAAATGGTTTAAGTTTACGTATAAAACACTGAAACTGTATGAAACAACAGCTAGTTAATGTTATTTTTTTACCCAAAAGGCTAAACTTTAAATAGTGAGGAGTATGTAGTGAATAGTGAAGAGTGAGAAGTGAGGAGCTTATAAGAGTGAGTAGTAGAAGTGTGCAGTTATTAATGAGTTTTGAAGAGAGAAGATAAGTTCAAAAAAGCTCGCCTGATCTACACAAATCAACGTGATGCTGGTAGCGGTGACCAATTTCTGGAAGATTAAGGATTTTTATTTACTCGTGCATTATTTTGCTCTGTTTTTTTTGTCAATGTCTACAAAACATTCATCAGAAATTATAGCTGAACTCTTTTGAGGATAAACCTAGAATTTCCTGGTTCCTGTATGCGTCCATTTATCTTCCAATACTGTTTGCTGGAGAAATTCCTCCAGAAATTTTTGAATTCCAGTAGGAATTCTTGTAAGAATTTCAGAAAATAAACCTGTACGAATTCCTGGATAAATTATGGGAGGAATACCTAGTGAAATTTCTGAAGAGATCTCATGAGGAAATCCTAGAAGAAATCCTAGATAAATTTTTGGAGGATTCCTTGGAGGAAACTCTGGAGAAATTCCTGGAGGAATTCTGGACGGAATCCCTAGTAAAATTTGATAAGAAATCTCTTTAAAAAATCCAAGAGGAAATCTTAGAGAAATTTGTTAAGGAATCCTTGAAGGAATGCCTGTAGAAACTTCTGAGCAAATTCCTGGCGTAATTTCTGGAGGAACTCTTGAATTAGACCCAGCAGGAATTCCTGGAGAATTTCCTTGAGCATTTTTTGGGTGAATTCTTGGAATCCCTAGGAGAATTCCGGGAGAAATTCCTGAAGAAATCTCAAGAGGAATTCTGAGAGGAATTTCTGGAGGAATTTCTGAAAAACACCTTGAGAAATTCCAGGAGAAGAACCCTTGGAGGAATTTCTGGATGATTCCCTGGTGGAATCTCTGGAAATATCCTTCGAAAAATTCGTCGAGAAATCCCTGAAGTAATTTCTGGAGGAATCCTGGAGGTATTCCTGAAGAAATTTCCTGGGGAAATTCCTAGATAACATCCCGGAGGAATGCGGCTTTGTAATCGTGCGGCTTATGTCACCAAGCATTTAGTCGCATCGTGCTAGGAGCGCGGGATCAATTCCCGTCGCAGCTGTCAGGGAAAGTTTTCGGTTGTGCCACTGGGCATTGCATGTTAGTCCGTTGTCTAGTGTCGTGCTTCCTTCAAAGAGTGAATAGCTCACTGGAAGTAATAAACGTGTCCGTGTCTTTGAATGGAGGAGTTCTTAGTGGTATTCCAGTGGAAATTTCTGGAGGAATCTGTAGAGGAATTCTTGAAAGTATTACCGGATGAATATCTAGGGGAATCCCCAGACGGATTCTGAGAGATTTCTGTTATTTTTCTATTTCTGAAAGAACCCCTTGAGAGATTCCTGGAGGAAATTCTAGCGGAACTGCTGGTGCAGTTCCTGGAGAAATTCTCGAAGGGGTTATCCTTGAATAAATTTGTGAAGAAATCCCTCGAGGAATCTCTGGAGGAATCCCTTGTGGAATATCTGGAGGAATCCCTGAAAAATTCCTGAAGGAATTCCTGGAGAATATTCTTGAAGAATTTCCGAAGAAATTCCTAGAGGATTTCCTGGAAGAATCTATAGAGAAACTTATGGAGGATTTCCTGGAGGAATCTTCAAAGAATTTCCTGAAGAGATTTTTCATAGAGAAATCTCTGGAGGAATCCCTTAAGCAATTCCTGATGGAATCTCGGGAGAAATACCTAGAGGAATTGCTGACATAATTTCTGAAAGATGTCCAGGAGCAGTTCCTGGAGAAATTCCTGGGGGAGTTCCTGATGAAATTACTGGGGTTATTCCTGGAGAAATTCCTGGATAAAATCCTGGGGGAATAACTGGAGGAATTACTAGAGGTATTCCTTTGGAAATTTCTAGAGGTATCTCTAAGAGAAATTCTTGGAAGAATTACTGGATGAATTTCTAGAGAAATTCTGGGATATTTTCATTTCTATTCTATTATTTTTATATTTCTGAAAAAAATCCCTTTGATAAAATCCTGGAGGAATTTCTACCGGAATTTCTGGATGAATTCTTGGATAAATCCTTGAAGGAATCTCTGGGGGCATCCTAGAAGAAGTTTGTAAAGAAGTCCCTGGGGAAATCCCTGAAAAATTACAGATGGTATTCCTCCAGGAATTTCCTGGAAGAATTTATGACGAAACCTCTAGAGGATTTCCAGAAAGAATCCTTCTGGAGGATATCCTGAAGGAATCTTCGGAGGATTTCCTGGAGGAATCCCTGACAAATTCCAGAGGGTATTCCTAGAGAATTTCCTGGAAGAATTTCTGAAAAAATCTCCAGAAGAATTTCTGGAGAAATTGTTGACATAATTTCTGAAGGACGTCCAGGAGCAATCGCTGGAGATATTCCTTAAGAAATCATTGGGGTAATTCCTGAAGAATTTCCTGGATTAGTTCTTGGAGAAATACCTGGATAAAATCCTGGAGGAATGCCTGAAGGAATTGTTGGAGGTTCTCCTTTGGGAATTGCTGGCGGAATCCTTGAAGGAATCTCTGGAGGAATTCCTTCAACAACTTCTGGATGAATTCCTGGTGAATCTATAGAGGAGCTCTGGGAGAAATTTCTGGAAAAAACCCCTGAGAAATTCCCGGAGGGATTTCAAGAGAAATCTCTGGAGGAATTCCTGGAGAAATCTCTGGAAAAATCCCTGAAAAAGTTCCTGGACGAGTTTTTAGCGGAATTCCTAGAGAAATATCTGTAGCGTTTCCTGGAGGAAAAACTGGAAGATTTCTTGGTGGAATTTCTGGAAAAATTCCAGCAGGTATTCCTAGAAAAAAACCCTAGATGAATTTCTAAAGGAATCCCTGAAGGATTTCCTGGAGTAACTCCTGGATGAATTGTTGACATAATTTATGATGGATTTCTTTGATTAATTCCTGGTGTAATTCCTGGAGGAATCCCTGAAAAATTCCTGAAGGTATTCCTGGAGAATATTCTTGAAGAATTTTTGAAGAAATCCCTAGGGGATTTCCTGGAAGAATCCTAGGAGAAACTTCTGCAGTATTTCCTGGTGGAATTTTCAAAGAATTTCCTGAAGAGATTCCATGGAGAAATCTCTGGCGAAATCCTGATGGAATCTCGGGAGAAATTCCTGGAGAAATACCCAGAGGAATTGCTGACATAATTTCTGCAAGATGTCCAGGAGAAATTCCTGGAGAAATTCCTGGGGGAATTCATGTAGAAAATCCTGGGGTGATTCCTAGAGAAGTTCCTGGAGAAATTCCTGGAGAAATGCCTGGAGAATTTCCTAGAGGTATTCCTTTGGGAATTTCTGGAGGAATCTCTAGAAGAATTCTTGGAAGAATTACTGGATGAATTTCTAGAAGAATGCTGGGAAATTTCTATTTCTATTCTATTATTTTCCTATTTCTGAAAAAAAAAAATCCCTTGAGAAAATCCTGGAGGAATCTAGCGAAATTTCTGGATGAATTCTTGCAAAAATCTTCGTAGGAATTCCTGAAAAAATCCTTGCAGGAATCCTAGAAGAAGTGATGGTATTCCGCCAGGAATTTCCTGGAAAAATTTATGAAGAAATCCCTAGAGGATTTCCAGGAAGAATCATTAGAGGAGCTTCTGTGGGATTTCCTGGAGGAATCTTCGGAGGATTTCCTGGAGGAATGCCTGAAAAATTCTTGAGGGTATTGCTGGAGAATTTCCTGGAAGAATTTCTGACAAAATCTCCAGAAGAATTTCTGGAAAAAATCCTGGAGAAATTGTTGACATAACTTCTGAAGGATGTCCAGGAGCTATTCCTGGATCAATTCCAAAAGAAACTGCTGGAGATATTCCTAAGAAATTCTTGGTGTAATTCCTGGAGAATTTCCTGGAATGGTTCTTGGAGAAATTCCTAAATAAAATCCTGGAGGAATTGCTGGTGGAAACCTTAAAGGAATTCTAGGAGGAATCTATGTAGGCATTCCTCCAACAATTTATGGATGAATTTCTGGGGGAATCTCTAGAGGGGCTCTGAAAGAAATTTCTGAAAAAAATCGCCTGAGAAATTCCCGGAGGGGTTTCTAGAGAAATCTGTGGAGGAATTCCTGGAAAAATCCTCGAACGAACTTCTGAAGAAATCCCTGGAAAAATCACTAAAAAAGTTGCTGGATGAGTTTTTAGTGCAAGTCCTGGATGAATGCCTGTGGCAATTCCTGGAGGGGATACTGAAAGATTTCTTGGTGGAATTTCTGGAAAAATTCCAGAAGGTATTCCTAGAAAAAATCCTGAAAGAATTTCTAAAGGAATTCCTGAAAGATTTTCTGGAGTAATTCCTAGAGGAATTCCTGAAGAAATGCGTGGATGAATCTCTTAGGGAATTCGTATAGGAATACCAGAGATAATTTCTTAGGAAATCGCAGATGAAGTTTTTGAACATATTCGGGAGGAATCCTTAGAAGAGTTTCTGAAGAAACTCCAGAAGGAAACTCGGAAGAAATTTCAAGAGAAATTATTAAGGGAATCCCTAAGCAGTTCCTGGAGAAAGTACTGAATCAATTCCTAGAAAAGTTCCTTAAAAATACAAAGAGGCATTGCTGGAGAAACCCTAAAAAGAGTTCGTGGGAGAATCTTTGGAGGATGTTTGAAATAAGTTATTCCAGAAAGAATCACAGAAGGAAGTCCCGAGTTAAGCCCTGCAGAAATTCTTGGTGGAATCCCTGGAGGATATCCTAGAAGAATACCCGTAGAGATTAACGGAGGAATCTTTAGAAATACTCCTGGAGGAATCTCTGGAAGGAACTCCTGGAGGAATTTCTGGAGAAATCTCTATACGCATTTTTGAATTAATCCTTGGATGAATTTTTAGAGGAATAGGTTAGGTATCTTTATTAGAGAGATTTTCAGCCCGAGGCTGGTTCATCTCTTAAATTTTAGAGGAATCACTGCAACAATTTCCAGAGGATTCCTGTAATAATTCTTAGAGCAACCTCTGAAGAAATTCTTGGAGAAATCCCAGTAAAAATTTCTGAAGAAATTGCAGATGGAATCCTTGGAAAAATCCTGAAGGAATTCATAGAAGAGCTCGTGGAAGAACTCCTTGGGGAATCCCTGTAGCAGTTCCTGAAGAAACCCCAGGAGAAGTCCTGGGGAATTCCTAAAAAGTTCCTGGAAGAAGTATTGTATTGTTTTTTGCAGTAGTTCCTGAAAGAATTCCAAGAAAAACTCCTGAAGGAATTCTAAAAAGTTTTCCTGGGGAAACCCTTGGAGGATTTTTTTAAATAATTCCTGGAGTTGTTTCTGAAAGAAACACAGAAGATATTCCCGAGTGAATCCTGAATTGCTTGGAGGAAAACCTGGAGAAATCCCGGAAGCAATCCCATGATGAATGCCTTAGAAAATCTCAGGAAAGCTTTCTTAACAAATTCCTGGAAGAATTTCTGTAGGAACAAAAAATAAAGGCATCCATGTCTGAACTCCTGGAAATTCCTGGAGGAATCATCGCAAAAAGCACTGGAACAATCACTGAAGGAACTTCTAAAGATATCCCAGGAGAAATTCCTGTCTGGTGAAACCCATACCGGAATTCTTGAAAAACTCTCTGGAGCAATCCACTGAAGGAAGCTATGAAAAATTCCTGAAGGAATTCATCGATGTATCCTTGCAGATGTATCTGTAAAAAACTGAAGGAATCATGGGAGGAATTCTTAAATCATTTCTAGGAACAAACCCAAAAAAAACTATTTGAACCCTGCAAGATGTCCATGGAAGAATTCACGAAAAAGAAACTCGTGGACATGTCCCTTGAGGAATTTCTGAAAGAATCCTTGGAGAAGTTCCTGAATAAATGCCTGAAGGAATTTCTGGAGATGTCCTTGAAAGAATTTGTAAAGAAATCCCAGGTATTATTCTCTTAGCATGACGTTTGTTTGAATTGGATACAAGTGAAAATTCGTGTAGCAGTAGCACATAACTGCACTCTATAGCAGCATATAATTCGACCAAGTCCTTCTTTTTCCCTACCGGAAACTTGGCATGCTGTTTTTGTATTCCATAAATAAACATCACAAAATTTAACCAATCAACCAAGCTTGTTATTTAGTAAAATTCCATGATAAGATTGAAATAGATCTCTTGGAGAAATACTTGGTGAAATTTCCTGTGATTCTCAAGAAAAAAAAAGTTTGATAATTGTGGATAAAAAACTCAATTATTAGAAAAGTCTAGAGAATAGTTTTTTTTAAAGTACCTATTTTTATCTGGAACTCTTGAATTATTGATAATCTTTGGGTCGTCTTGAATTTAAAAAAAAATCTGTCGGCCAGGGTGGGGCCACGGCGCCAGCTGCCCTCCTCTGGCTACGCCCTTGGTACGTAGTGCAGAATGAAGAATGGGGAGTCAGAAGTAAGTAGTCAGGAATAAGCAGTGGGAAGTGAGTAGTGAGGAGTGCCCATCGAAAGATGCAAAGTTAGAGATGAAGAGTGAGAAGAGAGAGGTGAGAAGTGAACAGTAAATAATTGGCAATGACGTAGTGAGGAGTGAGAAGTGAGAAATGAAGAATTAGCAATGATGAGAGAGCCGACTATAAATAATGAGGGGTGAGGAGTGAGCGAGAATTAAGCAATGAGAAGTGAGCATTGAAAAATTAAGAGTAAGGAGTGTGAATCAGTGGGGATTGAAAAACCAACGTGAAGACCGAGGGGCTTGAAGCAGTGAGGAGTGAGAAGTGAGTAGTGAGGAGGTAGGAGTGATAAGTATGGTTGTCCACACTTATATGAAGAACATAAAGTTATTAAATACCTCCTCTTTGCTGCCGTCATATTCTGTGATATTACCCTACGCATTTGTAACTTCATCATTTAGCGACAATTAACATGTTGTTGATTTATGATCAATCAATCCTAAACATCCAATGAAATTCCAGGACTTCTCATCACGCAATGTATCATAGCGCAAAGCAAACCCCCACCAAACATCGTGTTCATCCTGGCCGATGATCTCGGCTGGAATGACGTGGGCTTTCACGGTTCCTCGCAAATCCCGACCCCGAACTTGGACGCTTTGGCCTATTCGGGAGTGATTCTGAACCGTTACTATGTGACGCCAATTTGTACCCCGTCCAGATCGGCTCTGATGACGGGAAAGTATCCCATTCACACGGGAATGCAGCATGCCGTCCTGTACGGTATGGAACCTCGGGGGCTACCGCTGACCGAGAAACTGCTGCCGCAGTACTTGAAGGAGCTTGGGTAAGTCTTTCGAAGTATACTACGGTAACACAAGTTGAAGGCTTGGATCATTGTTTGTCTTTCCAGCTACATGAACCACATTTACGGCAAGTGGCATCTAGGTTCCTATACCCGTAAGCACACTCCGCTGGAACGTGGTTTCGATTCGCACGTCGGCTTCTGGACCGGCCATCATCACATGTTCGATCATACGGCTGTCGAAACTAACGTGTGGGGGTTGGATATGCGTCGTGGTTTTGACGTGGCTTATGATCTCCATGGCTATTATACAACGCACGTGATAAGGGACGAATCGGTTGCAGCGATCCGGAGACATAACACTTCGCAACCGATGTTCCTGTATGTATCACACGCAGCGACTCATTCGGCAAATCCGTATGACTTTCTACCGGCGCCGGACGAGACCGTGGAAAGGATGTCGGGGATTTCGAATTTTGCGCGGAGAAAATTCGCTGGTAAGATGTTTGAATAGATAAACCTGATAACACACTTTGACCTGTGGCCTGGTCAAATTTGTGTTGACTTCCTTTATTTATTTGTCTAGGCTACATGGGCATCGTTTTCACCCCTACATAGAGTGTGGCAGACCCACCTCCATTTTTGCTCCAGAACTTCTGTCATTATCGGCTTTTGATGGCATCGACGATGGAGCTCCGCGTTGGAGATCCAATAGTGAGACCTCCATGCACGAGTTATATACAGCAGGCATCTATTGAAGAAGACCTGCAGCCGTTGAGTGTTCTCCACTGATACATACCAGATTTCACTGGCATACAGCAGCACAGATTTCAAGTTTGAGTTGAACATTCGGATTTTTTGTGCGTTGACTAATCTGACTGTTTCTTAAAAAAAATCTTAGACTTACAAAAGCAGCCCTCGCCTTCTTGAGTGCTGCTGATTCCGTGCACCTATAGCGATCTTGGTTCCGCCATCGGCCGCCATTTGGTTACCAAGATATTGGAAGCTTTCACCATTCTTCACTGCTTGCTCAGCAACCGTAGCTGTGTTTACAAACTAACGATTTGTTCGTGTTAGGACCCTCCACTGCGAGGACCGATCGGCAAGATCATCGAGCTTACTCTGTATTTCAGAGCGCCGTTGATCTAGGAGAGAAACGTCATCAGTCAATTTGAAGTCATTTAGGTGCTTCATGGTAATGGGCTGCCACAGCAGCCCACGATTTGGTTCGATCAATCGCACCTACCTAGGATCTCGTCGATTACGATGAGGAACAGTAGCGGTGATAGGATACATCCTTGCCCCACTCCAGCAACGACCCGGAAGGGATCGGACAAGATACCGTTGTGCAGTACTCTGCACGAAAATGCCATGTACTGTGCTTCAATGAGGCCGATGATTTTCTCAGGGACGCCCTTGTGCATCAGGGCTCCCCACATGTTTTTGGGATTGAGACGATCGAAACCTTTTTCGTAATCAATGATCACCATGTAGAGAGGTTCTTGGAATTCATTGATTTGCTCCAGAATGATACGGAGCGTGACAATATGGTCCCCACAGGATCGTCCCGCACGGAATCCTGCTTGCTGCCGCTGGAGAGTTGCGTCAATCTTCTCCTGTATCCGCTTAAGAATCACTTTGCAGAAGACTTTGAGAACGATGCACAGCAACATGATACTCCGCCAATTATCGCATACAGTTAGGTCGCCCTTTTGGGCACATTTACTAAGATGCCTTGCATGCAGTCAACTGGAAATGTCGCGGTTTCCCATACGTTGCAGAATGCTTGATGCAGCAGTTGTGCAGATACTACGTGGTCAGCTTTGAGCATCTCGGATGATATGCGATCGACCTTCGGGGCCCTGTTCTACTTCAAGCTACGGATGACTGTTTTCATCTCTTGCAATGATGGAGCTTCGGTGTTGACACGGGTTATGCATCGAACCCTTGGCATATCATGCTGAGGTGTTGATGGCGTGGCCGACACTTGAAAAAGTCTGCCAAAGTGCTCCGTTTCAGCTGGTCATTCGGGTCGGTCAAAAGTTGTCCAGATGTGTCTTTGACGGGCATCGTAGCATTCATCCAAGTCCCACTTAAACGACGAGAGATATCGTAGAGGAGACGAATGTCGCCGGTATTTGCGACTTCCTCGCCTTCGTCGGCTAGGAAGTCCGCCCACGCTCTTTTTTCCCACCTACATGAGCGCTTCAGCTTTGGCTCCTCGTATTTTCACTCGCTCTATCACGGCTTTGACGTTTCTTTGCTCCTCTATCTTCCTGCAGGTGTCATGTGTGTTCCACTGCTTTCTCCGGGTGCGTAACGCACCCAAATTACTCTCGCTGGTGGCTATGAAGGCGTTCTTGATAACACCCCATTGATCATCTACGCTTCCACCTTACTGAATATCCGCCGCACGGTTCTCCAGCTCCTCGACGAAGGACCTTTTCACTGCAGCATCTTCCAGTTGGCGTGTGTTGAACCGTCGCCCGATCTTCTCCTCTTGTCGATGGATCCATGATCTGCGCAGCCGGGTCTCGCCGATTAGGAGATGATGGTCGGACGCAATGCCGAAGCTACGTTTCTTTCGTACATCACGAAGACTGCGTCTCTATTTCCGGTTAATGCAGTTGTGGTCGATTTGACTTTCCGTGACACCATCACGGGAAACTACCACAAGACGTACACTTGTTTTCGATTCGTCGAAGCGGTGCAGTCTAATCAGCTTAGCCGGAAAACCAATTTTCAACATAATCTGCCAACATTCGTATCTATTCACGGAATCCTACGCCGCCTTGAATCCATAAACCACCGTGAAATTAATGCCTGATATTCGCCGACAACATTTTGTGTTATTCCTCTGTAATTTTCGCACTACAGTCGATACTAGAGAGGGTATGGAGGGCAAATGACATCATCCAGCCAACTAGCAGGCAGTTCACTTCCCATATCTTCAAAATTATACGGTGTAAGAGTTGATACAGCCACTCACTACCATGCTTGAGTAGCTCTTAAGAGATGAACCAGCCTAGGGCTGAAAATCTCTATAATAAAGAAATAATAATAATAAATTGAGTATTGACGGTTTCCCCCCTTATCGAACGCGACGATTTGAATCCGTCGCGGATGAAACCGTCGCCAGAGTCGTCGCAGCCAATCAGCAGGCGGGAGTCTGACGTTTCTCCGATCTCACTAACACAAACAGCAGCAGAGGTGGTGCTTGATTCGTTGCGATGATTCAGAAATGCCGACTGGAAGTTGGCAGCGCGTTTTGTTATGAAAGCAACATTCAATAGCTCGACTGGGATTTCGTCCCAGCAACCTTGTTGTTCTTTAGTCCTCTAATAGGCTGTATTGACCTCGTCTAGCGTTGGAGGTTCCACAGCCTGTCCGTTGTCTTCGATTCGAATTCTATCTGTCGCTCTTTCCTTCTCACCGTCCAACAATTCCTCGAAGTGCTCTCTCCACCTGAAAGGCACCATTGTTTCGTTTATAAGCAAGTTTCCACGACGCTCGTTCCACTTGACGGCTGATTTCTCCGCATGTCATTGACAGTTTCACAAAAACTCTGCATATCATTCTGTTCTATACTCTCTTGCTCCTGAGCAATCACATGCTCACATGCTTTTATTTTTGCGGTGGATTCGTTTTTCGGCTACTCTTGCTGTCATAAATCACTTTCTGCTCTTCCGGATCCCTGAACCCAGAATCCGGCTTCTTGAAACATTATTCTCATCAAGGCATCGGATATTTATCATATAAACTTCAAATTACTGTCTTCTGCAGCTACTGTCTATAGGTTCTTATGAATATGAGTAGAAACTTCCTGTAAAACTTGTAGACATTTCCTCACTAGAACTAGTCAGTTTTATGCATTAGCTTAAAATATTGAATCGGAAATTCTGGAGGAATTTTTCGCCTGAACTGAATCTTGAAAGAACTCGTGAATGACTTGACGCCCTAAATCTTGATCTGTGGACTGTGAAGAATGAAAAATTCAAAACTGCAACTACCGAATATTCATGTTCTTTTTTTCTCAAAAATACTTGAATATATTTTAAGACACTCACGTGCAGCTACAAATTCTCTTTTGAGTTTACGTAGGAATTGAGCTAGAAATCATTCCTAATTTTTTCATGAGATGTGTGGTATAATTTATTCTATGAATTTAAATACCTAGGGGCTTTGTATTGATTTCTGGCTAAATCTACTGGTACGAATGCCAACAGCTTATTGTCTAAAGCCCAAGCAGCTAGCTGAATAGCAGTTTGTTAAGGTGAAGATCCCTTGCGTCCACTTTCCGATTTCTGCAAATTGCCTCGTATTTTTGTGAGCACAAATCTGGAGATCCGTCAAACGAAGCGGGCTAATATTGTTACTCAATGTTTTTTGCGAGTGTGCAAGCAGCAAGTAGAATTTTCAATCTTGTTGGTCTGCTAAATAATCAGATTTGTTCTCTTGAAGTTTTGAACGAATTACAAGGCGGCCATTGTGGCGGGCATCTTTGGTTCCTAACAACCTTGTCCTTAAGCTAAAGTTTGCTGAAGAGTGGTTTGTTCCACTCTTATACAGTATGTAACAATGTTTGTTGGGATGCTTTCTCTATCTGATTATCTCCTGTATCGTCGTTTTCATATACTTATATAATATATATAATAATGATACTTATTCGCAATTCAAATTGCGGATTTGTTTTTGATTTGTGGCTCGGTGGCTCAAAGAGGATCTTTTCGTCGTTTATCGTGACTTGTCTCTCACATCTCTCATAGAGGACGAACACAACAGCAGGACCAGTAATACGGACTACACTTACTCCCCAGTGTTTCACAAATATCGAAGACGGCTAATAACAAGACAGACAGCTCCCACCCTATCGCAGGCGACATGGTTGAAACGCCCTCAACGATTCACAGGAACATTAAAACATTAATGTGTGCGTGTACATGCTAATATGTACACAGAAATTGTAACATCTCACGCACACTGATTTATGATGTTGTTCCCTGAAGTCGTTCGCGGCGCTAGTGTGCTTGTAGCTCCCAAGGTATATGGAGCAAGAGGGTAGATGTCTGTCTTGTTATTAGCCGTCTTCGCAAATATACAAGTTACATACAGAAAATACAAAACATTATTAAAAGCAACACAAAATTGATGAATTCCCGAAAGACGAGGCTTTGTGGCTGCCTTCGAGCCCGACAAAACGAAAAAATGTCAAAAAGTGATGGAAACACGTACGTGGCAACCCTAATAGGACAGATCGGTGAAGTACTAGATTTGTAGTAATGAGCTGAATTTCAGTATGGTGAGAAGGTCAATTCTGCGATTCTGCAATGAAATGGTCCAAAAAGCGTGGGTATTATGATTCCTTGCCTAATTTGATGCTGTTTGAGCAAAACTTTGGGTAACAGTGTTGTTGTTTTCTCCATTTCTTGCAACATAAACAACATAGTTATTCGAAGTTTTGCTCAAACAGCATCAAATTAGGCAAGGAATCATAATACCCACGCTTTTTGGACCATTTCATTGCAGAATCGCAGAATTGACCTTCTCACCATACTAAAATTCAGCTCATTACTACAAATCTAGTACTACACCGAACGTGCCCCATTCCACCTAATGCATCTGACAGGAGTCAACATCTATCGTGTATCTACAATGAAATGATTTGTGGATACACAAATGTTTTCATACAAGATGTTGGAGTCTTAAATATGGCGGCCTCGCATCCTGGTGGGTGGAAATATCTCAGCCTAGGAGTATGCTGTCGAAATAAGCTACCATTTATAATTTTACATTTTATTGAAATGATGTCAGTTTTGGGGTTTTATACTTGCGGTTTTTATCGCCAGCCGGGAGATGCTTATTGGCAGCGAATGCTGAACAACGATGAACAACGTGACGAAGCTGGCCATTGGGAACCAACATGGTGATGACAAAGACGCATTTTACGCGCAGCTCGAACACGAGTACGACAGCTGCCCAAACCACGACGTCAAAATCATCATAGGGGATCTAAACGCTCAGGTAGGCCACGGGGAGGAATTCAGACCAACGATTGGAAAGTTCAGCGCCCACCAGCTGACGAACGAAAATGGCCTACGCCTCATCGATTTCGCCGCCTCCAAGAACATGGCCATTCGTAGCACCTTTTCCCAGTACAGCCTCCCGTATCGTTACACCTGGAGATCACCACAACAAACGGAATCGCAAATCAACCACGTTCTGATTGATGGACGGCACTTCTCCGACATTATCGACGTCAGGATCTATCGTGGCGCTAATATCGACTCTGATCACTACCTGGTGATGGTCAAACTGCGCCCAAAACTCTCCGATATTAACAATGTACAATACCGGAGGCCGCCCCGGTACGATCTAGAGCGACTGAAGAAACCGGATGTCGCCACCGCATACGCGCAGAATCTCGAGGCAGCGTTGCCAGACGAGGGTGTGCTCGATGTGGCCCCTCTAGAGGACTGCTGGAGTACAGTCAAAGCAGCCATCAACAACGCAGCCGAGAGCACCATCGGGTACGTGGACCGGAGTCGACGAAACGATTGGTTCGACAAGGAGTGCAGAGCGGTTCTGGAGGAGAAGGATGCAGCGCGGGCGGTAATCCTGCAGCATGGAACCCGACAGAATGTGGAGCGATACAGACAGAAACGGAAGCAGCAGACCCGTCTCTTCCGGGAGAAAAAGCGCCGCCAGGAAGAAGCGGGATGTGAGGAAATGGAACTGCTGTGCCGTTCACAAGAAACACGTAAGTTCTACCAGAAGCTTAACACATCCCGCAAAGGCTACGTGCCGCAAGCCGAAATCTGCAGGGATAAGGACGGGAGCCTCCTGACGGACAAACATGAGGTGATCGAAAGGTGGAAGCAGCACTTCGACGAGCACCTGAATGGCGAAGAGAATGTAGGCACGGAGGACCAAGGCAGCGGAGGAAATGACTATGTTGGTGCAGCCGAGGACGGGAACGAACCAACTCCCACGCTGAGGGAACTTAAGGATGCCATCCACCAGCTTAAAAACAACAAAGCGGCTGGTAAGGACGGTATCGCAGCAGAACTCATCAAGATGGGCCCGGAAAAGTTGGCCACCTGTCTGCACCAGTTAGTAGTCAAGATCTGGGAAACCGAAGAGCTACCAGAGGAGTGGAAGGAAGGGATAATCTGTCCCATCCACAAGAAAGGCGACAAGTTAATGTGTGAGAACTTTCGAGCAATCACCATTTCGAATGCCGCGTACAAAGTGCTATCCCAGATCATCTTCCGTCGTCTTTCACCTAAAGTAAATGAGTTCGTGGGAAGTTACCAAGCCGGTTTCATCGACGGCCGGTCGACAACGGACCAGATTTTCACCGTACGGCAAATCCTCCAGAAATGCCGTGAATACCAGGTCCCAACCTGTTCATCGACTTCAAAGCGGCATACGACAGTATCGACCGCACAGAGCTATGGAAAATCATGGACGAGAACAGCTTTCCCGGGAAGCTTACCAGACTGATAAGAGCAACGATGGATGGTGTGCAGAACAGCGTAAGGATTTCGGGTGAACTATCCAGTTCATTCGAATTTCGACGGGGACCACGACAAGGTGATGGACTTTCCTGCCTACTATTCAACATCGCCCTGGAAGGTGTTATGCGACGAGCCGGGCTCAACAGCCGGGGTACGATCTTCACGAAATCCGGCCAATTTGTCTGTTTTGCGGATGACATGGATATTATTGCTAGAACATTTGGAACGGTGGCGGAACTGTACACCCGCCTAAAACGCGGAGCAGCAAACGTCGGACTAGTGGTGAATGCGGCTAAGATAAAGTACATGCTGGTAGGCGGAACCGAAAACGACCGGATCCGTCTGGGTAGTAATGTTACGATAGACGGGGATACTTTCGAGGTGGTGGAGGAATTCGTCTACCTCGGATGCTTACTGACGGCTGACAACAACGTGAGCCGTGAAATTCGGAGACGCATCATCAGCGGAAGTCGGGCCTATTACGGGCTCCAGAAGAAACTGCGGTCGAAAAAGATTCACCCACGCACCAAATGCACCATGTACAAAACGCTAATAAGACCGGTGATCCTCTACGGGCACGAGACATGGACCATGCTCGAGGAGGACCTGCAAGCACTCGGAGTTTTCGAGCGACGCGTGCTAAGGACGATCTTCGGCGGTGTGCAGGAGAACGGTGTGTGGCGGAGAAGAATGAACCACGAGCTCGCTGCACTTTACGGCGAACCCAGCATCCAGAAGGTGGCCAAAGCCGGAAGGATACGGTGGGCAGGGCATGTTGCAAGAATGCCGGACAACAACCCTGCAAAGCTGGTGTTTGCAACTGATCCGGTTGGCACAAGAAGGCGTGGAGCGCAGAGAGCAGGATGGGCGGACCAGGTGGAGCGTGATTTGGCGAGCATCGGGCGCGACCGAGGATGGAGAGCGGCAGCCACGAACCGTGTATTGTGGCGTACTATTGTTGATTATGTCTTGTCTTAAATGTGATGTTGAACAAATAAATGTATGTATTAGACTGGGTCAACAAAGTCGATTTTTTGAAACAATGCTTTTTCGATTCCTTTTAGCGTCCAAAACAACTGTGCAAAATTTGGGAGCGATTGGTTGCGTCCCCGTATTCCGCATTGCGATTGAAATTTGTATGGAATTTAGTTTGGGAAAACGTGCTTTTTTGCATTTTTCTCATAAATTGAAATTTTTCGTCTAAAACTATCTAACTAATGACGTTGAAGCATAGCCTAGGATATGCCAAAAAACTTTGCCGAAGACCGCAAAGTGATCCGACACTTGTGAAAAAAGTTATAACGCACAGATTGCCCGGTGGTGCTTATCATTTAAGGGGCTGTCCATAAACCACGTGGTCATTTTTTTGGGACTTTTCAACCCCCCCCCCTCCCGCGTGGTCATTAGTCCATACAAATTTTTTTATTTGTCCATACAAAATGGTCAGTGGCCGAACCCCCCCCCCCCCCCTCATGACCACGTGGTTTATGGACAGCCCCTAACATGTAAAGGAATAACATCAATAATAAAATCTCAGTTTTTGGCCTAAGTTACCAAGCGAATAACTTTTTTAACAAGCGTCGGATCACTTTGCAGTCTTCGGCAAAGTTTTTTGGTATATCCTAGGCTATACTTTAACGTCATTAGTTAAACGGTATTAGACAAAAGAATTCAACTTATGAGTAAAATGCAAAAAAGTACGTTTTCCCATACTAACTTCCATAGAAATTTCAATCACAATGCGGAATACGGGGACGCAACCAATCGCTCCCAAATTTTGCACAGTTGTTTTGGACGCAAAAAGGAGTCAAAAATGCTTTGTTCCGGGTTGATGCGGTCAAATTTAAAAATTCTCCATACAACGTTGACCCACTCTAGTATGTATGTACTACAAATTCCAGGCCGGCTAAAGTCTTCGAGAAAGAGAGGGGTCTTAGAGATGACCAAAACTTAGTCTACGTGATTTCTGAACTATCCCTTAACGATTTCATTTTTAAATTTTCAGCCATGCTAACCGAGTTGGACCAGTCTGTGGGAGCAATTGTCCTTGCCCTGACTGAACGAGGCATGCTGGAAAATTCGATTATTGTATTCAGTACTGACAACGGTGGCCCAGCGGAAGGTTTCAACAACAACGCAGCGTCCAATTGGCCTCTCAGGGGAACCAAGAATACCCTTTGGGAAGGTGGTGTCCGCGGTGCGGGCTGCATATGGAGTCCGCTGATTGAGAAACGCCGACGAGTTTCCCATCAGATAATTCACATCAGCGACTGGCTTCCAACGCTGCTGGATGCAGCTGGATATGATTTGGAGTGAGTGATGCCCTGTTTTTAGCAATACCAACACCAAAACTAATTTTCTGATCATTTGCAGCGATCTTCCCTTAAACTTGGACGGAATTAGCGTGTGGAATCAGCTTCGCAATGGCAATGCCACTGATCGCCATGAAATCCTCCATAATATCGATGACATCTGGGGAAGCGCAGCTTTGACCGTTGATGACTGGAAAGTGGTCCATGGGACCAACTATGAGGGCAAGTGGGATGCTTGGTATGGACCAGCCGGCGATCATGACACCAAGTCCTACAACCTATCGTCGGTATTCCAATGCCCAACCGGCAAGGCTTTGAACAAACTGAAAATGCTTCCATCGGAGGAGGAAATCCTTAATCTTCGGCGTAAGGCAACCGTCCACTGTGCGAATGGAACGGAAAGCACGTGCAACCCGCTGGAGTCGCCTTGTCTGTTCGATCTTACCAACGATCCGTGCGAGTTGGTAAACTTGGCCGACCAATACCCGGTAATACTGGAAGCGTTGTTGGACAAACTGAGCGACTATAATGCGACGGCAGTGCCTCCGGGGAATATGCCGCTGGATTTGCGTGGCGATCCACGCTTCTGGGGCTACACGTGGCATAACTTTGGTGACGAACTGGAGATGTTCGAGTTCGAGAACATGACTGAAAGTGCATTTTTGTAATACAAGATGACTGAAATACAAATACAATGTGGTACCTATACTGTAAATTACTGGTATTCCGGGACCACCCTTACTACCACTCCTATTCTAGGAGTAACTACAGAACATTGGCCAAATTTGAAACAAAAAAGGATTATTCCTATCAATAGTAAAAACAGCGATGCATAATTAGATATTAGATAATATTTGACAGATGGAAGCGATATCAGTTAGTGGCTGCGGTATGAAAGAACAAAAGCTTCCCTATGTTATTTGCAGAGTACGAAAAACGGTTCACGCCGAAAAATGAACGCTTTGTCTTAAGCGGTGCATGTTGGTAACAAAGGCGGTCCGCAACAAACGCATGTCAGGCGATGGGAGCAATAAAACAAATATCGCTTGCCGTGCGTGTGCCGATATTTCGGCTTTTCTGCTGAAATTTTCGACCCACGTCATCAGATTCATAAGCATTTTGACGAATTAAGACTCTTGCAAACCTCAAAGTCGAGTTTCAGTTGTAAAACAATATGAAAATCACGATGTGAATAGAACGTGACAAATATTCCTACCGTTTTTGTTGTGAACAAACTCGGGAGCGATCTTTGTCATTATTGACGGTTTCCCCCCTTATCGAACGCAACGATTTGAATCCGTCGCGGGTGAAACCGTCGCCAGAGTCGTCGCAGCCAATCAGCAGGCGGGAGTCTGACGTTTCTCCGATCTCACTAACACAAACAGCAGCAGAGGTGGTGCTTGATTCGTTGCGATGATTCAGAAATGCCGACTGGAAGTTGGCAGCGCGTTTTGTTATGAAAGCAACATTCAATATCTGCTAACGAAAAAACAAAGCGTTGTTGCCGTGCCTTCTTTGTTGCCTATTTTTCGCTTGCGGTGCCATATTCTGCGTACACTGGTTATTTGTCTTCCAACTTCTAGGGTAAAAAATATAATTTGGACATGTATATAATTTGGACATGCACTGCGATGTATGTCTTGTTCCGGAGAGCTAATAAAAGTAGTTACTTCTGAATATCGATTTATTGGATAAAACAGACCCTATTCTGATGACTTACGTTGAAAATACGCTTAACAATTAAGAATTTACTTCAAAATTATCGAAAATGTAAAATGTTTCACTTAAACCCCTCAAATGCACAGGTATGCAAGACGACAAAAACTTCACAGTCACATACAATATTCACCTCAAAACCGTTGGATTAATAACTGTAAGAAATTTAAATGCCTTATTGCAATGAAAACTGTTCAATAAAGAAGCATTGGGCAGCCAATCTCTTAACATTCGTTCAGAACGCCTAAAATAGATGGTGTCCAAAATACATTACAAGTTTTCTACTGTAAATATATTTTGGTCATCTGACGAACTACATGGGGATGCTGTGCGACTGCATACTTGGAGGCGTATTATGTGGTTCTAGCGATATTTCCTGTAATAGTTATCAAAATAGATGTCTGTTAAGCGATGAAATTTGATTATTTACAAGAAAATATTTGTTATTTTATGCTACTTGCATGATAAAGCAGTATTCATGGCTAAACATGGAGATAATTGCCCTGTCCAAATTATATATACCTGAGGGTGTCCAAAACATATATTCGGTGTCCATAATGCAATTCTAACAGGCGATTGGAAATTGTGATTTTCCCAGATTAAAATGCGATCGTTAAACTTTTTATCACCAGGAACGCAAAGTACAATCATATTATAAGCGTAATAGTAACTTTGCAAAATAATCAATTCCTTTCTAAGGAAGCTAAGGGGCGATTTTTCTAACGTTGTCATCAGCCTGTCCAAAATACATGAATTACCCTACACCCTCCCATCAGGTTTCCCATACGACTCGTGGGATTTCAAATAATCAAGAATCTAATACAGCTTGTAGCGGTGATTGTGATGTTAGCCTTGGGTTTAACCCCTTCGCAAAGAGTGGGTTTTTTAGCTCTTAAATAAGGAGAGCAGACACAGGAGGAGGTAGCTGTGCGTAAAGTGCAATCCTGCAAAGAACCCAATTTCCATCCCTGCTAACACGCCGGGAGGGGTAATGGATTGCTTTCTTGAAGTCAAATATCAGCAAGGAGATCAAGCAGAACCTGCTGAGACTTCGTAAGCTGATTGTGGAGGCCATGCAGGCAGCTTGTGAAGCTGATGATACCGAAGTCTACCCAGACTGAGGCCTTCGTATTCCCGGATTGCCTAAAGAGTATGCCAGACGCGATCGCTAATGACAAGCATTCGCAAAAGCACGTGAAGCAGCCGTCTTGGGATGAACTACTAGGCAGCACTTGCAAGACCAGGAGGATATATGCTTCGAAGATGAAGGACAACAATGCCAACAAGTCTGACCTGGGCCAGGCAATCTAGAAAGCTTGTACCGGGTTTAATGGAGTGGGGGTTATGACCTTGCGTTGGTCCTCAGTCGCCAAAGATTCATACTGGTCAGGCGGAGGACGCCTCCTCGACCCTAGTGCATAAGCGGAAGAAGAAAACGGAACAGAAGAAAGAGACGCTATGCCAATGGGAAGGTAGGTGTCAAGGGTGACACCGTCGTCGTCAAGACAGACGAGTCTGAGTACTCAGAAGTCACGAAGTTGATGAGGAGCGATGCCAAGCTAACGGATCTTGGAGCCGACGCATGCAGTATTCGACGTACTCGTACTGGCAGCATATCGCCTTGAGCTCAAGAGTGACAAAACGTGTAGGCGTACTGCGTAAGTATCTAACGGAAGATGTCCTTGGCGGAGGCTGCTGAGGTGACGGCTCTCACCGCTGCAGCGACTCTGAAGTTCAAAAATCTGCACGAGAACACGGACGAGGAAGAGCTCATTACGGCACTGCTACAACAGTGTGAGGTTCATGTACAGGAGTACAGGAGGTCTTGGTTTAGCTACCTGTGGCTGCCACCAATAAGGCGATATCCATAAACTACTAAGACTTAATTTTGGCAATCTCAAACCCCCCTGTATGGAGTGTATGAAGCTTTAACTGAGCAAGGGCCGTGTTACTCCCAGCAAGCCCCAGGGTGGGCAAGACACTCGTGACACTCAGCGAAAAGAAAACACTCCCTTCCAGCTTCTTGGCGCCTGTCCTTAACACTGGAGGACGCCTTCCACTTTCTTAAGGATTAGTTCTACCTTACGTTCTTCACTCTTCTCTCTTTCTTCGAAGCTCCTCGCACTTCACTCTTTCGCTGCCGCTCGTTTCGCTAGTTCATTAGTTCCTTCTCAACTGCCCCCAGGACTAGGGGGCTGGCGATTCTTCTCCTTCTTATATCTTGTGTTGATTGCAGTCTCTCGCGGACCTTCCACCTGTCCCACAATCCGCTGCGATATGGCTCTAAACTATACCACGAGGGTAAGTTTTACAATAAAAACCGCGAGGTCCTGTGGGCACAATGGAAGACACATAATGGCGGATTAGGCACTATACGGACGAACAGGCTGGATTCGCGGTTGTCACAGAACTATACATGGATGTCCAGTTATTCCTTATCTTCTACTATGCTTTTCTTCTTAGCTTTCAAACGGCTTTCCACAACTTAATGTCTTACACTCCAACTAAATGATTTTCTAACTTCAAATCTTTTTCAAATTGAGGTCTGTTTATTAACTGCGACTGTTGTCTATGCGGATCACCAGGCTAATGATCCTTCATTTTGAAGATCGTTGACCCCGAACCTTTGGCCATTGACCCGTCGTCAGCGCCGAAGTTCCTCCTCATCATGGCCGCCCATTCGTGCAGTCCTGTGGAGCCTGGTGGTGGCTAGCGAAATTATCGTCGTCCTTGTATAGGACACTGCACAGTGGTCCACGAACCACATTTACGAGGAAAGATGCATTCAACGCCTTCAAAAGAGTTTATGGTCTTCTACAAAGTTGTCCCTAATAATAAGGCCCTCTTTAAAATGTGCATGAAAATTAGGGTGGTCCATATTTTCAAAGAAATTGGTAACCCAACTTTTTAATTTGCAAGAATAACTATATACATTCTTCGGGATATTGTAGATCTACAGGGGATGGCCAATATGTTTGGGATAGGCAGCTTTTTTTCTCCCACAAAAAAATTCAACATGATGTAACTTTTCATGGAGTGCATCAAAAAATCTCAAATTTTGACTGTTTGTCAACCTATTATATGTGCATCATTGGTACAAATTTAGGCTCGATTGATTTATCTTTCGTAAAGTTAGAACCGTTCGGGTAAAACACTATTTTTCAGACAACTCATTTTTAAGCTGTCATATCTCGGAAACCAGTGAACCGAATTGAATGAATTTTTAAACGTTCATCAACAATATATTGATACTTAATACGACGTTATAAAATGTAATATTTTCTCACGGCGAATTAAGTTATACCGGGTTGAAATTTTTACCCATATAGAGGAAAATAAGTCAAATTTACAATACCACACAAAAAATATTAAATGTGTTCTTCCTTCAATCTAAATAGGCTCTAATATATCTGATTTGAGATAAAATGAGAACAGAAGTGGAAAATCTTTGGATATCAACACTAAAATTTATTGACATTGATGTGAAAAAATACATTTTTTCGAGAAAAATCCAAAAAGTGTCAATCCATGATAACTTTTTTCAACGTTTAAAAAGTACCTATGTTTTAATAGTTTTTTAAGCATTTACATATTGTTAGTGTACGTTCAAAATTTCATTCAATTCGGTTCACTGGTTTCCGAGATATGACAGCTCAAAAATGAGCTGTCTGAAAAATAGTGTTTTACCCGAACGGTTCTTACTTTGCGAAAGATTAATCAATCGAGCCCAAATTTGTACCAATGATGCACATATAATAGGTTGACAAACAGTCATAATTTGAGGTTTTTGATGCGCTTTATTAAAAGTTATAGCATGTTGAACTTTTTTGTGAGAGAAAAAAAAGTTGCCTATCCCAAACATTTTGGCCATCCCCTGTATCTATAAGATTGCTGAAGACACTTTTTATTTAGCTTTAAATTGACCGATCTAGAGGTATTTTTCTGAATAAGCTTAGGGTGATTCAAGAAAAACCGGTTCTCTGGCGTTAACTTTTTCAGTTTCGATTTGTCATCAAAGTCGCCCAAGAAACACTTGTAGAGCATTTGAAGACGCATCGTTTTGTGCGCTGAGATGGTCGTTATCTCTTTTGGTTCAAAAGTTACAAGCATTTTTCTTAAAAAATAGTAGTTTTTTTTAAAAAGAGTTTATGATGGGTTGGGGCAAACATAAAAAGTATCATTTGCCCGCATTCAAAAGAAGAAATGTTGTTATAAAACATATAAAAAAATCAGAGGGGTGTTACTTTTGTAACTCAAGTGAAAAATACTTGAAAAGTGCCTATTTTTTCTAGAAAATCATCTATATCTCTTGAACGGAATGACGCAGCAACATTCTCAGCGCACGAAAATGCGCGTTTTTGGAAGCTCTAAAAGTGGTTCTTAGGCGACTTTGACGAGAAATTTGAAACTTGGCTTTTGAATGCGGTCAAAAGATATTTTTTATGTTTGCCCCAACCCGTCATAACACCTTTTAAAAAAAAACTATGATTTTTTTTTTATAAAAATGCCTGTAACTTTTGAACCAAAAGAGATAACGACCATCTCAGCGCACGAAACGAAGCGTCTTCAAATGCTCAACAAGTGTTTCTTGGGCGACTTTGATGAAAAATCGAAACTGACAAAGTTAACGCCAGAAAACCGGGTTTTCTTGAACCACCCTAAGCTTATTCAGAAAAATACCTCTAGATCGCTCAATTTTAAAGCTACATAAAAAGTGTCTTCAGCAAACTTGCTCAAAATTAATAGATCTACATCTATCCCGAAAATTGTATATAGTTATTCTTGCAAATAAAAAAGTTTGGTTGCCAATTTCTTTGAAAATATGGACCACCCTAATTTTCATGTATATTGAAAAGAGGGCCTTATTTTTAGGAACAACTTTGTAGAAGACCATATCAATCTAGAAAATCATTTGAAGGCGCTGAATGCATCTTTCCTCGTAAATCTGGCTCGTGGACCAATGTGCACTGCAGTGATGGCTGCGTATGTGGGATTCTTGGGACGATACTCTTGACCTACCTACAAACGTTTTCTTTTTTTAATCAACTTAACGAATTCTACTACGCGACAAATCTCATCAATACTGGACATTATACTGACACTTCTAATAGCAGGGCGTAGACTTTGGCCAGTCCACCCCCCCCCCCCCCTTCCCAGCAACCACAAGGTTGGGCGGACCAGGGGGAGAACCCCCTCTGAACGAAAGTTGAGCGGAAGAGGAAGCAGAAAAATCCGCTAGATGGACAGGAGCGTAGGGACACCAAACCTAGGCGACGTAGGAAGGTAGGTGCCAAGCGTGAGAAAGTATTCGGACGTCTTGAAGGTGATGTAAAGCGACGCCAAACTCGTGGATCTGGGAGCCGACGTGCGCAGTTTAAGACGTAGGGTCTTGTACCATTTGGGCAGGTGTACCTATTTTGGGCACTTGCCGCTATAACTAAGTCAATTTCAAACCGATTGATTTGGAAATTTGTATAGAATTAGGTACGTATAGTATACAACTCTGTACAAAAATTCAAATCAATCGGTTTGATATTGACTTAGTTATAGCCGTAAGTGCCCAAAATAGGTACACCTGCCCAAATGGTACAATACCCTACTCATGATTTGATTGATTTATCTTTATTATAGAGACTGAACCAAGGGCTGAAGGCTGGTTCGTCTCTCTCATACGGATGAAATTATTCTTGAGCTCAAGCGCGACAAGGAGCTCATGGGTGCCGTCTATAAAAATCTGACGGAAGAGGGCCTGGTCGAAGGGCTTTTACAGGGGAGGCAACTCTGAAGATGAAAAACCTAGACGAGATCACCGAATTGGCAGAGATCGTCACGGCGCGGCACTGCGGCAACAGTGCGAGGTGCAGGTGGCCACCGCAGCCGTTCGGTTACGGAAGGGTCCAGCAGGGACACAGTTGGCCTTGGTACAGCTACCTGTGGCGGACGCAACTAAGTCCGTTAAAGTAGGGAAGCTAGAGGTGGGCTGATCAGTATGCCAACTGACCATTAGGGTGCCAATGAAAATCGAATTTTCGAATTTCAAAAACGGGTAGTGCTCAAAAGTTTCGTCTCCTCAAAAAAAGTCCCCATGCAAAATTTCAGCTCAATCGGACTTTGCTAAGAGGTGGCCCAAAGCGGTCAAAGTTTGGCTGTTTTGAAACACGAAAAATATCCCAAGGTAGGGATACATGAAAATTACGAAATCGAAAATTTTTTTTTGATGCCAAATGCCTTAAAAGTGCATGAAACGTCGAGATCTGGTGTTATCTCAAAAAAATTTTTTTGGAAAAAAATGGACTTTTTGGACTTAGAAAATTTTTGAGTTGGGGGAGTGAAATTAATTTGAAATGGAGGAATTGAATTTAGTGGCTGAAATATTCATAGCAATAGTACTGGAACATGTCTTATATCATCGTTGGCAACTGCTAGCATATTATATATCATATATCGTTAGGGTGGTTCACTTATTTTGCATTAGGGTGACCCTTTTTGAAGAAAAATTTAAAAAATAAGATAATAGTATTAAAAAATCTCTTAGAAAACTGAAAGTCATTTTCAATGTTGAATATATGTAATATTTCATTAGAGTGGCTCATTTATTTTTTAATTAGGGTGGTTCTGTTGAGATGAAAATTAAGAACAAAAAAATATTTCCAGAAAATATACCACTCATATTTTTGTATAGTTTAAAATCATGATCCTTTATTGGCATGTAACACTTTGTTAAGATATTCCTAGACCAACATGTGAAAAGGGCGTAACTACCATTGCCAATTTCTGCTTCTAATGTCCCTGGATTCTTTTACCAGTAACAGATAGAGCTGACTCTCCTCTATATGTTAATGGGAAAAGTTTGCATAAAATATTGAGATACGCCCAGGATGGACGAGAAAAGTAAGCGTTTGCAATGGTTGTTCCGCAACACAAATGTTGGTCCAGATTGTTATTATGGTTTAAAATAAGTAATAATAAACCAAGGTTGCGACCATTCATTTGCAAAGATTTACATTCATTTGCTATTATCTCAGTTCAGAAGCATGCTATCGAAAAACAATGTATGGACGAATTTAACCTTGTAGTTTTATCTGAAAGTTTGCCGAATAACATTGGGGTCGCAAACGTATACCAAAGTCGTGAGCGAGCTGTGAAAGCAACTCTCCACGCGATGAATATAAATTTCATTCACGCTGTGGAAAGTTGCCTTCACAGCTCGCTCACGACTTTGGAATACGTTTGCGACCCCAATGTTATCCGGCAAACTTTCAGATAAAACTACAAGGTTAAATTCATCCATACATTGTTTTTCGATAGCATGCTTCTGAACTGAGATAATAGCAAATGAATGTAAATTTTTGCAAATGAATGGTTGCAACCTTGTAATAAACTGATTTTAAACGTATCCAAATTATGACAGCTTGATAGGCGATGATGATGTGCAACAAAAGTTTCCTGTTTATCTTTTCTAAAAAGATTCTTGGTCTTGGGCAGCTTCATTTCCGAAAATACAGTTACGTTGCTGGAGAAAGAACAACAGTAGGTTGCTTTCTATCTATCTAAACAAAATATACCTTAGCTACAAGATTACCATATAGCATACCGAAGTGGTGAGTGAACCTAAACTCTAACGTGATACAAAAACATATAAAAACATTCGTTGGAATTAAACACACGATGACAAAAGAAAGGAAGATCACTGCTTTCCATAATACGAGATAGATGGGAAAAAATATTTATTCACTAAAAATGTTCCTTTACCGACACACTTTTGCGTTACCTGAGCCAGCTTAACAAAAGTTAGCACGATTTATCGTATTCATTGTAAAAATATATTGAAAAACTGGTTTCTGTCTTCGTGTGCTGCAATTTCTGTAAACAATGACCTCAATTTGATAAAATCAACTCGAATGTTGATTTTTTTTATATATCTTTATTATCGAGATTTTCAGCCTATGGCTGGTTCATCTCCTCGAATTTTGATGTTTTTCGGATAACCAACCGAAATGGTATGTTCGACATACGTAATGTCTGAAGTTCATAGGCACAAACATGTTTGATAGGATCGCTCAAAATCTACAAGGCTGTTAACGAAGAAGTTGCCAAAGCAGTACATAAAAGGTTCTTGAAACATCTGCAGTTTTTGGATAGTAGGGGTAGGCGGGGCATTATGGACACCCGGGGCAGAATGGACACCCTCAATATTTTTGAAATATGCGAACTTTTTTGAACTTTTAATGAATGGAGAATATAGTCCATTTGTCTAAAACGTAGTTTCAGGAAAGAAACATTCGAAATTAAAATTATACTTGATTTTACACGAAAAAGTTGCATCCTCCGTTTTTTGTGCATGGAAATTATAATTTTCACACCATCTAAAATAAGATTTAGTGATCAATTTATTGCAGGTCGATTAAAACCTGATATTTCTAGAACACATGCAAGTAGTTTTGCTGTATCTACATGCTTAACATGTTTATATTTTCTTCTTTATTATATCAAAAATCAAGTTTGGAAATATCTTCTGCTGCCGGGGCAAAATGGACACTCACCTTTTTGAAAGAAGCGGCAAGGGAAAAATATAAGCTAAATCACAAACCAACCAAATTCTTCGATTTCGGTACATTTCCGGTTAAATGTTCACTATACTGCCGTGAATCGCATATCTGTCCCATTTACATAGGAAATCCAGCAAAGATGGGACTGATATGCGATTCACGGCAGTATAGTAGACATATGGTGAAACAAATTGGTCGAAAAACGACAGCAGTGGAAAATAGTTGTTCTAGGCACAGCTGTACATGCCGACAATAACGAAGCTTTATCCAAAACAGCCTGAATTTAAATTAACTGAACAAAAATGAACTACTTCGGCGTATTATTCATCCATAATAGTTGTTTTGTAATGAAATGACTTTATAAGTGTAGATAATGTACGAAATTCGTAAAAGTCTCATGGTGTCCATATTGCCCCATGGGGGTGTCCATTCTGCCCCGTATGCTTGAAGACGGTCATGAAAAACTAACATTTTTCGTAACATTTTTTGAAGTGGATAAATCATTTTTCTTCGTGAGCATTCTTATGCAATAGATGCTAAATAGACTTTAAAAGGATATATGTATCAAAAAACTAAACTTTTTTGACATCTTGCCAGGTAAAGTTCGCAAAAACCTTAGGGTGTCCATAATGCCCCGCCTACCCCTAATCGCAACATCTTTTCAGCCATATTTTGATATCATATAATCAAAAAGTGTGTCTGGTAAATCCATAATCGAATCAAACGACATTTCTACACTTGAACTGCACTCATTTGTATAAGGCAGTCAGCACACAAAAGAATTATTGCACAGCGAAACATTTTTTTTCTTAGAAGCGAACTTATTAAAAAAAAAAAATTAAATTTTGGTCTGTCTCAGAAGCAAACTTATGTGTCTCTGACAGTTTTTGGGTCGCTGAATCCGAATCCGGGCTCAGATTTGCTCTAGCACGTCAGGATTTTGAGCTATACCTCAATTTATACGGCAAAATATGTGATTTTGGGCTTTTTTTTACTGCAATCCATTAAGTATGGAAATTATGTTTTAAAGCAAGTGTAAATTCGTCGAATAACATCTAAACTAACGATTTATGCCATATATTTCGTTTAACCTAAGTTTGCGTTTGAGACAGACCAAAATTTAATTTTTGTTTCGCTGTGTTATGTGCTCTCTCTCTTCCGGAATGCTTGTTGGAAACTGATATTACGCAGAGGAATAGCAAAAAAGAAAATGGAAATAAAAGTTCAAAAAAATCAGATGTAATTTAAGAACATATATTCGATGTAATGTACCAAAAACCTATCAACATGAATTTAGTAAATATCACAAAACCGTTCCCACTCGTTCGTAACGTCCCTTTTACTACGACCAGGCTTGTTCGCACTGAGCGTATGAAAATTATGCTCTATTGATTTACACCACCGAAATCATCGTATTTATGAAATCTTCCTATCTTAACTGATAAAAGGATGTTGAAATAATTTAAATGTCTTTTCGAACTGTCAAAAAACCGCACCGCAGTACCACACTGAGCACACGGAGAGAATTTCACTCGGGTGAATTTTAACGCTCCGTGCGGAACTGCGAGCATAAATTTCATCCGCTCAGTACGAACATGCTTGGTCATGACCATTGCAAAAGTAAATTATATCTGCAAATACCGCATTAATGAAAAAACAAAAAAACAGTTTACTTTTCAAACCAAACTCTTTTTCCTCATAGAAACAGCTGAATAAATGTTTAGTCGAATTTTTGAATTTAGTCTCACAAAACTTTTCAAAATCTTACAATGAGATGAACCTCTCTAGTAAATTAATCTCTTTAGTAGTCCGTACAACAATATTTAATTCTGTAGATAGAAACAGGTTTTAATCACTTTGTGATTAATGAAATAGAACGAGAGGAGAGATAATAATTAGAGAATATCTCATTATAGATAAGTCACCGAAAGATTTGTAGGAAATCATGGCTTGAAGCTATACGAAAAATATTACCTGGTTTAATTTTCTGGAAGTATTTTTTGATCTTAATTTCCAAGAAAAATAAACAACCCTAACGGAAAATACAATACAAGTACAAATACTATTATCGTTTTTTTTTTAATTTATTTTTCTACAAAAAGGAGCACTCTTATGCAAAATAAGTGAAGCACCAAAAAAATAAACAGATTCAAAATTTAAAAAAGAAAATAAAATATTTCATGAACAATTGGGGATACGCCCGGGAGGGACAGGAGAAGCAGAAATTTGCAATGGTTGTTGCGTCCTTTCAACATGTTGCTCTAGGAATATCTTAACAAAGTGTTACATGCCAATAAAGGATCATGATATTAAACTATACAAAAATATGAGTGGTAAATTTTCGGGAAATATTTTTTTGTTCTTAATTTCCATCTCAAAGAACCACCCTAATTAAAAATAAATGAGCCACCCTAATGAAATATTATATATATTCAACATTGAAAATGACTTACAGTTTTATAAGAGATTTTTTAATACTATTATCTTATTTTTTAAATTTTTCTACAAAAAGGGTCACCCTAATGCAAAATAAGTGAACCACCCTAACGATATATGATATATAATATGCTAGCAGTTGCCATCGATGATATAAGACATGTTCCAGTACTATTGCTATGAATATTTCAGCCACTAAATTCAATTCCTCCATTTCAAATTAATTTCACTCCCCCAACTCAAAAATTTTCTAAGTCCAAAAAGTCAATTTTTTTCCAAAAAAAAATTTTTGAGATAACACCAGATCTCGACGTTTCATGCACTTTTAAGGCATTTGGCATCAAAAAAAAATTTTCGATTTCGTAATTTTCATGTACCTTGG
Source organism: Aedes albopictus (assembly GCF_035046485.1). Lineage (NCBI taxonomy): Eukaryota > Metazoa > Arthropoda > Insecta > Diptera > Culicidae > Aedes > Aedes albopictus. Next base: position 255,949,746 of record NC_085138.1, on the reverse strand, counting down.
GATATTTTTCGTGTTTCAAAACAGCCAAACTTTGACCGCTTTGGGCCACCCCTTAGCGAAGTCCGATTGAGCTGAAATTTTGCATAGGGACTTTTTTTGAGGAGATGAAACTTTTGAGCACTACCCGTTTTTGAAATTCGATGGTCAAATTTTTCCCATACGTTCCATTGGCACCCTACTGACCATGCATGAGCCACCGGAGGTTTACTTTAGGTGTCTGAAACCAGGGCACAAGTCATGGGGCTGTAAAGGCCCTGACAGGAGTTAGCTGTGCAGGCGATGCGGCGCCGAAGGGTATAAGGGGCCGTCCATAAACCACGTGGTCATGAGGGGGGAGAGGGGGGGGTTCGGCCAATGACCATTTTGTATGGACAAATAAAAAATTTTGTATGGACTAATGACCACGGGGGGGGGGGGGGGGCGTTTGAAATGTCCCAAAAAAATGACCACGTGGTTTATGGACAGCCCCTAAGACACAAGGTTGCAGGAGTTCACCCACGTGTTTGATTTGTTCCGGGTAACAAACAGGCAACAACAGGCATCCAACGGGTGGTCTAAGGTGCCCGGCCTCCAAGAAAGCCGCAGTGAACAAATCACAGTGCAGGTAACGCAACTGAACCTGAACTACTGTGACGCAGCTCCGCAACTGCTTTGTCAGGCAATTTCTGAGTGGGGGACGGATATCGCCATCATAGCGGACCCATACCGAGTACCCGCCGGCATCGGCAACTGGGTCGCGGATGGGTTCAGAAAAATGGCGGCGATATGGACGACGGGTAAATACCCCGTCCAGGAGTTGGTGTCTACTACCTAAGAGGGCTTTGTGGTCGCCAAAGTAAACGGGGTCTTCTTCTGTAGCTGTTATGGTGGCAGTTCATGCAGATGCTGACCTGTATGGCGACCGTGCTAACAGGGCGAAGGCCGGTGGTAATAGCGGGTGACTTTAATGCCTGGACCGTGGAATGGGGAAGCCACGAACCAGCGGGGTCAGATCCTGCTAGACACACTGGCCATACTAGATATCGACCTGTCTATACCAGTGGTGCTCATCCTGCGGCCCGCGGGCCGCATGCGGCCCTCCAAGCCTTAAGATGCGGCCCGCGGAGTACTTTAAGACGAATCGAAATTTTTGAACGATTATAGTCTAGTCTAGTCTAGTCTACGCATACACAGCCATTCATTGAAAGAATCCTGGAAAATGATGGGATCGACTACTCCTACCAGTTTTCTTGTCATTATTAATGGTTGCAGTGCATCTGAGATGCATTACAAGCATTAAAGCGGCCAGGCCTACTGTGCAGCGTTGTTTATGTTTTTGAAATCAGAAAACGGGGACATCTCGTACCAACCGTTTTGTTGAAAGTGAGAATAATATGCCGCTTCGTTGGGAGTGACTTTGCTAAGAATGTTAATGTCACTCCATGTCCTCTGGAATCCTGGGGTGGGGCAACGGTATTTCCCCCGTATGTCTTGGCTCTCAAGCCTAGGCTTAAGCGCCTTTACCCGCTCTCTGAAACGAGATAAAAAGTTATGGTATCCAGCCCTCCCCAAAAAAATATTTACCCATAATATTTGGATGTTACTGATACGAGTACAAACAGGAAAACAAATCAGAAAGATCTCACCATATTGATTCTAATTAGGATAGATCTCATGGTTTATCGTTTTATCACCGACAGTCGGTGGTTTTATCCTCGGCAATCAAGCTGATTCAAGTAGAATCAGCATCTGCATCACACTTTATAAATTGCGCCGTATTCAACCACAATCGAGATACTTTTGTGGGTGTCAGTTCTTCCTCATTAACCATCCTGGCCATTTGAAAGTCCCTACGCACTTGCACTTTCCTTATGGCATTATTATTTAGTCCACAGGATCCGAGCACTCATACACAAATTACGAAAGACTGCACCGCAAGGTAATATTTATACGCAACAGGTCTACTTTCGGACGCGGAAAAAATATTAGCAAACCGTAGCACCACCAGCTAAATTACAAAGAAAAAAAAATCACTTCACACCACTGCGGCACTGCCGCCGCATCAATGTATAGAGAAATTGATTGATTATTCTTTTCTAACTCTGCTCATAATTCACTCGGCAAAATCACTTTTTGAAGTAACTATTTTCTTCTCTCCCGGATGGCGTAGCACCGCCAAATATTTTTTCTCTCGAACCGGCCGAATCAATAATAAACGCGGAAACGAAAATACGTGACAGCCGGCTGGAAAATGCAGCCGTTCGCGCGCGCAGTCTACTGCGATCTTCGAATCGAAATTTTTGAACGATTATTTGAAATAACTCGTTAAATTTATGAGGAAATCAAACAAACAAAAATTTGCTGATCAATTTTCACAGTGTTGAAAACAAATTAAATAAACAAAAAAAAAAAAAAACAATCCGTGCTGGTAAGATTCGAAATCGCAACTCTGAAATATTTCGGAATTCCAACTAAGTCACAAAGCCAGCTTATAGTTATTTATAAGTGGTACGAATCAAATGAAAGTTTGTTAAAAATGTAATCTTGAATCATTTAAAAATTAGTTGAAGTTTTTAAGCGCTGCGTTGCGGCAGTCGATGCAACGCTGAGCAAATATTTCACATTTCGCCTTTCCGAAGAACGTAAAAACACAAAGCACGAAGTTTTGACAAAATTCTCAACAAATCTCAACTTGGTTGCCAATATTATTTAATTTTCACTGTTTGTTAAAATTTTCATTATAAGACTCATACATTTTTCGAAACAAAACTTACGAATCCAATTTGAATTGTCCAGGTGAAACTCCTGAACGAACTTAAAGGAAAAAATTCGTCTCCTGTGCCCTTTTGGAGAAACTTTTCGATACATTTTTGGAGAAAAGTTTTAAGCAACTCCAAGTGAAATATATGGAGAAACTCAAATCATCCTGAAGAAAATAAACCTGAAGAAACTCAATGAGAAAGTTGTGGCGATACTGCATGGAAATTATAGGAGCATCTCCAAGAAAAATGTTCTGGTGCCACTCTAACAGAAATTTCTTAAACAACTTTAGAATAAAGTTATGTGATGAATTCCTCAAGCAACAAAAAAAGAGTTTTCAGGAGTAGCTACAAACAAGATTCCAGGACCAACTGCATCGAGACACAAAAGATGCCTGAGGAAAATTTGAACAATAAATTTGAAGCAACTTATGCAGCAACTTTAGAAGATAATGTTGGAGAAACTTCCGGAAACAATTGTTAAAAATCTAATTTTTGGAGAAATTGAATAATGAAGTATTTCATCAACTTTAGAAGAGACTTATGGAAAGAATTTACTAAAATCTTCAAGAAACTGCTGGAATTTTTTCGGAAAAATACGGAAGCTATTCTAGGAGAAATTCTTGGAAACGATTAATGAGGAAATCCTGAAGTAACTTCAGGGCAGGTCCAAAGGCAAATCTAAGAGGAGTTCTTGGAAGTGTTCCAAGAGAATTCTAGAAAAACTAAAAGAAACTTCAAGAAATTTCTCGAAAACCTTCTGGAGCAACTCCACAAGAAATTATAGGAGAAAACCCAGCAAACCTTTTTGTAGCGATACAAAAGAAATTCTTGCAAAAGCTACTTGACAAGTTCTTGAAGTGGCTTCAAGGCAATTCTAAGGGCAACTTCTAAATTTTTTGTTTGAATTTCATTTGAAGCTCAAACGTTTTTCTCAGCCAAACTTATGAATCTAAATTGAACAGTTCAGATTTTTAATAAATATGCTTTAGAATTGTTCTTTTTGTTGTTTTTGTGCATCGATGTTTTATGCGGCCCGCAGGTCAATCCCGAATTGCAAATTTGGCCCGCGGTATCCTCCAGCCCGAGCACCACTGGTCTATACGATTATTGATGTGACTTTTTGTAGTCCTGAACTAACAAGTAGTTCGAACTGGAGAGTAGACGGTGGCATCACTCACAGCGATCACCTGGCAGTTCGCTACAGTATCGACTACAACAACAGCAGATAGTGGGTAGAGGATGCCCAAAGCCAAGCCATCGAAAGTGGAAAACGTCATATTTCGAAAAAGGGGTATTTTAGGAGGCGCTCCGCCGTGAACCAAACGTACTTGGTTTAGGTGATGATGAGCTGGTAGCGGTGCTCTCGCATGCATACGATGCGACCATGCCTAGGCGAGTCCACCCTAGGCAGACCACCTGCCTACTAGTGGACTCGAGCGATTGTGGACCTCCGCCGTGTCTGCCACCGGGGAAAACGGCGGATACAGCGAGCATGATCTGTGGAAGAGCGAAACGAACGGCGGGTGGTGTTCGCCGCTGCAAACGCCGCGCTGAACACCGAGATGAGGACAAGCAAAAGGGCCTGCTTCGAGGGTCTCTGTCAGAGTGCCAATGCGAAACCGTGGGGTGATGCCTACAGGATCGTGATGGCCAAGACGAGAGGTGTAATGGCTCTTACGGATCAATCTACAGAGATATTGGAGAGGATAATCGCGTCATGATCCTTGTCCTTGGCCTCCTTAGTAGTACTGGGCTGGCGACAAGGGTCACAAATGTGGAACTTGCGGGAATAGCAAAGCCCCTTAGCGTAGGAAAGGTCCAGATCAGGACGGAGTTCCGAACCTGCCCTTAAAAGTAGTTATTGCAGACTCTCGAGATGCTCAGGTCTGCTATGCAGAAATGCCTGAACGAAGGAGTTTTCCCAGAAGTTTGAAAACTACACCGCCTGATTCTATTGCCAGAGGAGGGGAAACCACCCGGAGACCCGTCATCATATATGACAATATGCTTGATCGACATGGCGGAGAAGGTGCTTGAAAAGACCAAACAGACTGTTGAGGCACTCCGAGGGTGTAACTGAACTATCATCGAGTAACCAGTTCGGCTTCCAGAAGGGGAGGTCGACCGTATTCGCAATCTTGTTGGTTACTGACCGAGACCACCGAGATAGCGTTGCAGCGTAAGAGGATGTAAAGAACGTAAAGGTGTAAAGAACGCGTACAATAGCGTCAGTTATTGGGCGGCAGTGTGGTCGTGAGCGCTCACAGGAAACCAAATCCCTTAGATATAGACGCTATTTGAGCCGCACCTCCTATCGTTTAACTTTGTCTGTGGTTTAACGGTCTGCCGAGTTCCATGCTGCAGCTTAATCGACCGTATAGCATTCTTCCACTTCAAAATTGTTAGAGAAAGAGCGTTCTGTGGTACTGATATGCTTCAAAGCAGATATCGCCCTTTTCTCGATAGGAGAATTTTATCCCGCTGTAATCGGGGAGGATTTTGATTTATTGAGATTTACTATTTATTATGCATGGGTGATACGACGAGTGTGGTTTGTTTTGGTTAACGTTCAATCTTTTCTGCTCCTATTTGTGTACATCTATCTACCTTAGTACTTACACTCGTTTCGGTGGAGGCGACGAATGGTCGCAGAGCAAGTCTCCGCGCGCCGACCAGGGATAAACATATGGACCATTAGACATTCGGCGTCTCCATCGTCACTGTGCGCAGTCGTGTTAAATATTTTAGTCGCTCTGCCGCCAGGCGCAGCGCAGCTGTCATCCTTTTCCTGCGGCTTCCTCGCCACCGAAAGTCGCAGATCGTACCTCTAGAGGCCGGGTATTCTCAGCCGCGGCCAGTCGTGATCGCGATCGTGCCGGTGAAAGTCGTTCTCTCGTGATAATCCACCTTCTTCTTCCACGTTAACGTGAGAGCGTTCAAAAATATCGAAGGTCGCCGCCTTCTGCGTTGAGTGGTGACATTGGAAAATGCGCGGGTGAAAATTTTCTTTTTCAAACGTATTTCGACGACCGGTATGTTGAGACCTTGACGGTAATTAGTGCGGATCGGTTACATGCTAGTAAAGATAAACAAACCCAGCGCTGGCGGAAGTGAAAGAGGTACGAAGATGAACAACCGACAAGTGTTTTCATTTGGGGGTATTCGTTTTATCACGGCTTTGCTCTCAGCAGACATGATAATGAACGAGTTTACATCCTGCGTGACAGTTAATTGAGTCAAACCAGAACATCTTGAACCACAGAAGCGTAGATCGCGGTTGGATTTACGTATTCTTTGTGCGATCACGTGCGCTGCGGGTGTTATGAAGTGTGAGGAGGAGGAAGATTTCTTTTTCTCCGGTGTCGTCGGTTGTGATGGCGTCACGACATAAACGGCCGCAAATGACATCTGCGCGCTTGTTTTTGTCACACACGCGACACCCGGTGAACGGTTGAAAAACAAAAACCGAGAAGAAATTGGCACGAGAACGAGACTGAAGACTACTCTACTGGGCTTCTACGACGACGCGGTACAAACAATCAAGATTTCATCATAAATCTCAATCATAGCAGGCGTTTCACGATTTCTGTAGACTGCTCTGGCGGACAATCTTGGCAAGCGTTGCCTCGACGTAGGTACGCTAGTGGACTGCCGTCATTAGAGTGCTACGACTGTTTTGTCTGCTGCGTCAAGAATTGTGGGATGGGACATTAGATGAATGAAAGTGTCTCCTACGCTTTCTAGGGAATCGAAATATTAAGGTGGATATATAACGAAGCCACCCCTTGCATTTTCAAGAGCACAAATCTGAAGAACCAAATGTCTCACCACGCTGAAAAGTTGATCGATTGGTCATCCGCTGGTGGTGACCAATCGATCAACTTTTCATCACTATCCATCATTTGGTTCTTCAGATTTGTGCTCTTGTGAATTCTAGGGCTGGCTTCGTTATATATTCACCTTAATGGATTATGATTGTAAGGAAAATTTACATACATATAAATACCATCGAGATCTGGAACGCAAGCGCAAATGGTGCAATTAGTAATAAGAGTATAAGAGTGCCATTTCCACGAAGCCCATTCCCCAGAATGACAATCACCAAAAAAGCATGAAAATCGTCAGTTCTATTGAAATCCAGGTAAGCCGGAGAGGGTTCCAGAAATCCAGACAAGGACTCGTGTAGCCGAAGTGGTAAGCTCGCGGGTATTCAGCAAGACTTATAATGAGGGTGACGGGTTCGATTACTGGTTGATGCAGAGTCTTTTCGTAAACGAATTTTTTTAGAACATTAAGTATTGTCATGCCTGCCACACGATATACGACTGCAAAATGCTTAAATATTAACTAAAAAACTTTTCTTAGAACATTGAGCTTAAAGCAGACTGTGTTCCAGTTAGACTAGAACGTAACGCTAAAAGGAAAAAGATATCGCCTTTCTAAGCACACGAGAGAATCTGCCTTCTCATTGTCATAAATTGAGCAACGCGAGGAGCCCAAAAACATTGATCAAACCAAATGGTTTTAGGTTATTATAATCATTTTCCAAATGAAGATGAAATGGAGAAAGCCAGAGAATGGACGTTTCGGAAGGGGCAGCATAGTAGATCAATGGACCACCATAAAAACGTCTCCATTGCCATCGGAGATAATAATCGAAGACCACTTTATCAAGAAAACTTGCAGCACTGCTGAAAATCGGGAGTCGCTGTTAGCAGCGCCGCCTCGGGTGATGGTGGCACTATTCATTATAGTGCGTGTAAATCTTCATACTCGCACCAATACACTCTTACACATTTATACAAAGGTACCATCTTAGTTCAACAGGAGGCAGTGCCGTCGGTCGTGTTAGTATGGGAAAATAACAGAGTTCCATGTTTTCTTGATAAAGAAGTCTTCGGAATAATCTTAGTGAGCTACGCACTCAGAGAAAACAATGTATCACAGATGACACCTGGAGGCAGATGGAGGAGCACAGAGACGTCAATGTCGAGCGAAAACACAAGGAGCCAAATCCATAGCCATGCAGACGGGCAGAGAAGCGGCTTCCCACGAAGGTGACGAAGCAGAGAAAGCCGCGGATACCGGTTACGGCTATATTAGTCTTAACTTACGACGAGAAAATACGATGAGAAAATCTGCTGATAAGATACCCAAGAGGTGGTTCCTCGGGTTATGTAGGTTTTGACCCACTGAAAACTCTTTCTCACTCTTCCTTACCTTCGTGGTACGCCCGTTAGGGTTGACTTCAAGAAGGGAGGATCGTGTAAGAGTATACACTATTGGTTAGCGTTCCACCAGCTACCGCCTCTCTCCCCTGGAAGCTTGGGTCCTGGCTAGTACTATAGACTATCCGTTGGACTCAAACTCCCGGGCTAGTGTCCGTCCCGGTACACATCCTTTCAACAATTTTGTCCGGAGTGATATCTTTACCGCATATCTCCTGCATACTCGACCTTTACTTCACGAACCGTGGCCATTCAAAGAGCACATGCTTCGCGGTTTCGTCACTGTACACTAAGATGAGCTGGGCAAACGCCGGTATCGTGGCTCAGCAAATATTTACACTGAATCTCGGTAAAATATGGCGTTTGTTAGCTGAATTCCAGCATTTTTTTTTCTGAATCTCAGCAAACAAACAGTGCGATTGCTGAGATCTCGTTGAAAATTCAGTTTGCTGATCGCTCGGCGGTGCCTTTTGGTAAAAACCAAACATCTTGCTGCAAACAAGATTCTTCGAAAAAAAGAAGTATGTGTCTGTGCATTTCGGACTTGCTGGGGAGCTCGCATGTTCGAATCTGTGCAGATACCACCTTAAAGCACCCATGGCTTGACAGAAATTGTATCAAGTGAAAGTTCACCTCGCCATGGGGCCTGCTCGTCCATTTAGACACGTTCGATATGGGCTTCTGTATCCCTCTACCCTTGCTGGAGGAATCCCATTACCTCTGCCTCTTCAGTATAGACGATTCTCTGGCGATCCGCCCCGCGCCTTTTATGCCATACATACATACATACATTTATTTGTACAACATCACATGGTCGGCGTTAAGTCAGAGGGGACCAAGTAACAAAATTGACGGAAATTAGATTTTTAAGGCATTTGATTAAGAATTACTTTAACTACATGGAACATTCACCCGATTTTCTTAATGTTACAATTAACGAGAGTTATAGCACAATTTTCTTTTGATTGAACTGCGAAAATCGATAATAGTGTGCAGTCAGAGAGGACCAAATGCTTGATGTCAAGAGAATAGAAAAAATAAGTATTGGTTAAAATCCAATAATCAAAATAGTTTATCATCAAAATATAATGCTTTTCCAAATCGTATGACTCCCTAACGCATTTTCTGATGATTATTGATCAAGAAAGCACGTGAAAATCCATTTTATTATGGTCAATATCGTATTTTACAGATCATCGTGTTGAAGCAAATTGTGACAATTCTCGTGCAGACAGAGTGGACCATGTGTCTCTAAGAAAAATAGTTGAAATTACCATATTCTTCGTAATCCTTTCCAAATCTAAATATGTTTGTTAAGCAGCTGTTGGGCATCATATTGAAATGTACCAATACCCGTTTCATGAAGAAATTGATTTTACCGGTTATTTTAGAATTGTGTACTTGGTTCACTCTGTCTGAACGAAATTTTGAAAAACTCCAGTCTTCTGAATAAATTATTATGAACTGTGTAACTACAATATTTCAAAAACGTACCGAACTATAAAAATACGTTCAAAAGTTGTTAGCTATTAAATGTTCATTTTAAAAATTCTTAAATAGCTTATTAATTGACTACCCTTTCTTGTAATATTGAACTGTTGTACTTGGTCCACTCTGACTGAACGTAAAAATTGAAAATGGTAATCAACAGTATAATAACAGAAATATCAAATTTCAAACCTCCTGCTCACATTATACATCAACCCTATTATCTGTTGTCCTACTTGTGCATTATTTTTTCATCAAATATGTACAAACTTGAGTGTGAACTGTAGTTGGTTGTAGATTTTCCAAAAATTGTTCAGTCAGAGTGGACTAAGTACAATCAATTACTTAGCAATTTCTCGGTTTCAAGCTTTATTTTACATTTTTCCGCGATCAATACAGAGGAATGCTTTAATGATTAGTTATTAAGATTTAGTCTAGTCTAGTCTAGTCTACACATACACAGCCATTCATTGAAAGAATCCTGGAAAATGATAGATTCGACCAATTCTACCATTTTTCTTGTCATTATTAATGCTTGCAGTACATCGGGAGTGCATTACAAGCATTAAAGCGGCCAGGCCTACTGTGCAGTGTTATTGGTTTTATAAGAGAGCTATGGAGTGGGGACATCTCGTACCAACCACTCAGCATGTTTAAGGTAGCAAAATAAATGAAAATCGGTGGGGGTGACGATGCTAAGAAGGTTAATATCACCCCTTGGTCCTTAGTTTCCTGGGATGGAACACAGGTATTTACTCCGTGTCCTGGCCCTTATGCCTAGGCTTAAGCGCCTTTACTCGCTCTCTGAAACGAAACAAAAGAAAAATACAACAAATCCCTCCCATTTGTATGATAAGCTTTGTCATAAATCATATAATAATGTACATTATATACAATAAAAATCAGACTGATCTCACCAAATTTTAGCCGAAAGTCGATTTCAATATCCTTCACGTTCATCGGTCACCATCAATACCATTACCATAGCTTGACGTAACACTATCATTTTCTTCAATAAAGCTTGAATTCGTTTACCTGGCCTTAACCTATGCACATCTATAACAAGTGCGTTAGATTCACGTTGAATACATGCACACTGAACACTATTTTGTATATTTATTCGAAAGGCTCTTATTTTTACTCCAATCACCAACCACGGATGGGTGATTCGAACCCTTTATGTATTTTTTCACTTTTACACGTGCTATCAACCACACCGTTCATTATGGGCAGATTCACGGAAAAATAGTAAAAATCGTATAACACGGTCGTTGTAGAAAACGGTCTCGACATTTACGGAACTTCGTTACAAATAAGCAACGCGGCATTGCTGAAGAAGTCCTCCAACATGTTACGTTAGACTGCAACGAAGAACGACGCTCCGAATATCCGACGAAATGCCGTCAGCTGCTGTTGGTGCTGGGATGACACAGGTGCTCTATGAGTTCAGCTATCCACCTCTTCCAATATATTCTGGTATACTCCAGCGAAAAGTTAGTTTCACATTGAATTCCTTCCACTAACAACTTATTTTTTTATCGAACACGAAACTAACCGGATGGTGTAGCGCCAAGCCATTTCACCAGCCGATTTGAAAATCACACGGAGTTGAAAAAAACGCGTGACAGAAATTTGAAAAGCAGCCGCCCCTAATGATTAGTTATTAAGATTTATGGCAAAAATTCAGGAACGTTTATTGAAAAACTCAAAACTTATAGAGTTGCAAACTTTAATGTCGTTTTTCTAGAGTTCTGGTAAAAGACACATGGTCCTCTCTGATTTAACGCCGACCACATGTAAGACAAGACATAATCAACAATAGTACGCCACAATACTCGGTTTGTGGCTGCCGTTCTCCATCCTCGGTCGCGCCCAATGCTCGCCAGGTCACGCTCCACCTGGTCCGCCCATCGTGCTCTCTGCGCTCCACGCCTTCTTGTGCCAACCGGATCAGTTGCAAACACCAGCTTTGCAGGGTTGTTGTCCGGATTTCTTGCAAAATGCCCTGCCCACCGTATCCTTCCGGCTTTGGCCACCTTCTGGATGCTGGGTTCACCGTAAAGTGCAGCGAGCTCGTGGTTTATCCTTCTCCGCCACACACCGTTCTCCTGCACACCGCCGAAGATCGTCCTTAGCACCCGTCGCTCGAAAACTCCGAGTGCTTGCAGGTTCTCCTCGAGCATGGTCCATGTCTCGTATCCGTAGAGAACACCCGGTCTTATTAACGACTTGTACATGGTACATTTGGTGCGGGGGTGAATCTTTTTTGACCGCAGTTTCTTCTGGAGCCCATAGTGGGCCCGACTTCCACTGATGATGCACCTTCGTATTTCACGGCTCACGTTATTGTCAGCCGTTAGCAAGGAACCGAGGTAGACGAATTCTTCTACCACCTCGAAAGTATCCCCGTCTATCGTAACATTGCTGCCAAGGCTTGTCCTGTCTCGCTCAGTCCCACCTACCAGCATGTACTTTGTCTTAGCCGCATTCACCACCAGTCCGACCTTTGCTGCTTCACGTTTCAGGCGGGTGTACTGTTCTGCCACCGTTCCAAATGTTCTAGCAATAATGTCCATGTCATCCGCAAAACAGACAAATTGGCTGGATTTCGTGAAGATCGTACCCCGGCTGTTAAGCCCGGCTCGTCGCATCACACCTTCCGGAGCGATGTTGAAGAGTAGGCATGAGAGTCCATCACCTTGTCACAGTCCCCGGCGAGATTCGAATGAACTGGATAGTTCACCCGAAACCCTTACGCAGTTTTGCACACCGTCCATCTTTGCTTTAATCAGTCTAGTCAGCTTCCCAGGAAAGCCGTTTTCGTCCATGATTCTCCATAGCTCTGCACGGTCGATACTGTCGTATGCCGCTTTGAAGTCGATGAACAGGTGATGCGTTGGGACCTGGATTCACGGCATTTCTGGAGGATTTGCCGTACGGTGAAGATCTGGTCCGTTGTCGACCGGCCGTCGATGAAGCTGGCTTGATAACTTCCCACGAACTCATTTGTTTTAGGTGACAGACGACGGAAGATAATCTGGGATAGCACTTTGTAGGCAGCATTCAAACTAGTGATCGCCCTGAAGTTCTCACATTCCTAATGGTCGCCTTTCTTGTGAATGGGGCAGATTACCCCTTCCTTCCACTCCTCCGGTAGCTGTTCGGTTTCCCAGATCCTGACTATTAGCCGATGCAGACAGGTGGCCAACTTTTCTGGGCCCATCTTGATGAGTTCAGCTGCGATACCATCCTTACCAGCTACTTTGTTGGTTTTGAGCTGGTGAATGGCATGCTTAACTTCCCTCAGCATGGGAGTTGATTCCGTCCTCCGCTGCACTGGCGTCGTCGTTTCCTCCGCTGCCGTGGGCCCCCTTGCCTATGTTCTCCACGCTGTTCAGGTGCTGATCGAAGTGCTGCTTCCACCTTTCGATCACCTCACGTCCGTCCGTCAAGAGGCCTCCGTCTTTATCCTTGCATATTTCGGCTCGCGGCACGAAGCCGTTGCGGGATGCGTTGAGCTTCTGATAGAACTTCCGTGTTTCTTGGGAACGGCACAGCAGTTCCATTTCTTCACACTCCGCTTCTTCCAGGCGGCGCTTTTTCTCCCGAAACAGGCGGGTCTGCTGTTTCCGCTTCTGTTTATAACGTTCCACGTTCTGTCGAGTCCCTTGCTGCAGCATTACCGCCCTCGCTGCGTTCTTCTCCTCCAACCATTCGTTCCGTCGATTCCGTTCCACGTACCCGATGGTGCTCTCGGCTGCGTCGTTGATGGCTCCTCTAGAGGGGCCTCATCGAGCTCGCCCTCGTCTGGCGACGCGACCTCGAGATTCTGCGCGTATGCTGAGGCGACATCCGGTTGTTTCAGTCGCTCTAGGTTGTACCGTGGCAGTCGCCGGTACCGTACATTGTTGATGTTGGCGCCACGATAGGTCCTGACGTCGATAATATCGGAGAAGTGCCGTCCGTCAATCAGAACGTGGTCGATTTGAGATTTCGTCTGCTGTGGTGATCTCCAGGTGTAACGATAAGGGAGGCTGTGTTGGAAAAAGGTGCTACCTATGGCCATATTTTTGGAGGCGGCGAAATCAATGAGTCGTAGGCCGTTTTCGTTAGTCTGCTGGTGGGCGCTGAACTTACCAATCGTCGGTCTGAATTCCTCCTCCTGACCTACCTGAGCTTTTAAATCTCCTATGATGATCTTGACGTCGTGGCTTTATTATGCTGAAGTTGAAGAATCGGCCCTTGATCCTCAACCTGCACATTCTTTCGTCGATCGGCCACCAACCGATCACGCGCCTCTGCATATCGCCCATCACGATGAAAGCTGTTCCCAGCTCGCGTGTGTTGCCGCAGCTCTGGTAGATGGTATGATTACCTCTAAACGTTCGCACCATAGATCCTGTCCAACACACCTCCTGCAGCGCTACGATGCCGAACCCGCGGTCTTTCAGTAGATCGGCGAGTATGCGGGTGCTCCCAATGAAGTTGAGAGATCGGCAGTTCCACGTACCGAGTTTCCAATCGCAAGTCCTTTTTGTTCGCTGGGGTCGTTGCCGTTGGTCTCGGTTCGTATTTGTCTGTTGCTGATTTACTGTTACAATGTTTTTTTTACGGCTGGCTCATAGGGCCTTACACCAACCCCCTACTTTCCGAAGGTGCACAGTTGAGCTTAGAGTCCTTCCCTGGCACTCGGACGTAGATCAGCCACCCCTAACATGGGAATTAGACGCTGTTGTGAGCCGCTCCTCCTGGAGAACAAACGCTCAGGTTTACCGAAGCAAACCCCCCCTTCCCTGTCAGCCTACGACCAAAGTTCCCACCGGGGTGGTTACCCGATCTTCCCTAAGGTTGCTCATAGTTTCCGGCCGGTACCGCGTGGAGGTAGGGATAGGAGTTGCTGGGCAGAGGCTAGTGGATCACAATGGGATCTGAATTGCGCAGCATACCCAGCCTTTACCGTGCCGTCGTACCAGTCGTTTCTATGATTCGGAGTCGCGAAGCCTAGTGCTGCAGCCGAGGTATTACCTATGGCAGATGTACCTCCAGCCATATGCGTTCTACAGTGTCATTTTCAGGGCACTGATTAAACTTGTTGTGCTATGGGCCATGAGCTCTTATTGAGCTTATGCGTTGATTCCTTCTTCTAAGGCACCCCTTTCTATTTTATCACCTTTTCCTTTCCTAATTCCCAACCCTTGTCCCATTCTCAGGTAAATGATGAAATAGGCAAATATGTTTAGGGCCCATATAGCCGAGGTGGTGAACGCACGGGTATTCAGCATGACCATGCTGAGGGTGACGGGTTCGATTCCCGGTCGGTCCAGGATCTTTTCGTAAAGGAAATTTCCTTGACTTCCTTGGGCATAGAGTATCTTCGTGCCTGCCACACGATATACACATGCAAAATGGTCATTGGCAGAGGAAGCTCTCAGTTAAAAACTGTGGAAGTGCTCATAGAACACTAAGCTGAGAAGCAGGCTTTGTCCCAATGAGGACGTTACGCCAAGAAGAGGAGAGGAGGCAAATATGTTTGGCGATGGCACAAATGTCCCAAATGGAGGATAACGTGCCTCTGGAGCCGGCCTTCTGATACCTGATACACTCCCGAGCAAAGGCGGATATCAAAATGATAACAAGTTCTGTTACTTGGTTATCATTCGTTTGATAATTGCGTTTGTTATCATTTAGGTTGAATTAAGAGCCAACATAACAAAAATGATAACTCAAATTTACTCCATCAATACCAAAATGATAAGAAGTTGAGTTATCATTGAGTTCAAGTTGATAGCTAATTGTGTTATACACCATTTTATTCAATATTACATTTAGTTATCAACACGAAAAAATACACCTGATTGATAACAGGTTTTGTTATCATTTAGTTATCATTCAGGGCTATTTTATCGACCAAAATAGTAAAAATCTACTTTACCGGCATAGTTAGCAGCTGAAAAAAGATTCTTATAATTATAACCCATGTTTTCAACTATTACGCCCAGTGGGTTTCGAACCCTGATCGAGTGATTACCGGTCGCAGCCGATAGCCCCTATACCAACAGGACTCAGTGAGAGGAAGAGTAGTTGAAGGTTACGCTTTCGTACTGCAGTTGCATTGAAGATGGAAAGCGGAATCTATTTTTAGATTCGAGGTGCACCAGACCCTCAGTTTTGGAGAAACTTTGAAATGTGCGTTTGGAAACTGATAACATATTTTGTTATCAATAAGTATTTTTATATTATCGCGTCAGACCAAAATTATTGATAACTAAAATTGTTATCATCAGATTATCATCAATTGGAAAAGATGATAACAAAAATAACAAAATAATAATACCGATAACATAGTTTATTATGAAAGTGATATCACTTAGTTATCCGCCTTTGCTCGGGTAAATCCTTTTTTTACGCGATGAATGCTTCCGCGCAAAAAAAGATCGTGTAAAAAAAGTTCGCGTAACTTCGTGAAATCGCGTAAAAAAATCAAAGGGAAATCTTTTTTACGCGATTTGCCCTCCGCAAATAACCAAAATTGCGTAAAAAAAGTCGCGTAACTTCGAGAAAATCGCGTAAAAAAAACGTGCAAAATAAAATCGCGTATAAAAAGTCGTGTAAAAAAAGGATTTAGTGTACTCTGTATTGATGTTTTGAGTTCTGATGAGAAGAGACGAACTGTCCCAATTTATATGCTAATTTTAAAGAGGATGATGTGTATCTTGACGTAGATCTGTTTTCCAGTTATTATAGTTTAAAACATCGGCATCAGCTTTATTCACTTTAACCCTCCTAGTGCATTGGGGTAATTTTTGGCCCAAACCGTGTACTACGTCAGCTAGCTGCTGCCAACGTGATGCATTAAGCTTCAGATGTTGTCTGGCATCCGAACATTGTTGGTCATTCTGTATTTCTTATCTCACTATTCAACCCTATTCATTGACGATCAAACGAATTGAGCAACAACGAAACACTTTATCCATGCAAATTCAATTCAGAGAAAATTTAAATCATTTGCGCTGAGGCACTGATCATTATTCCTATTCTGTAGATCTTCCTCAGTTGCATTGAAACAGTCCAACGCGCAAAGGAGGCAGCGAACGTCGTTAACTGTTGGGTTTTCTGAGGAATCGCTGATCCCGCATCAGAAGCGAAATCAGCCAATGATTTATAACCTTCCTCTCAACTTCTGTCGTGCCATCAGCCGTCCCTACCACCATGCTCCTCGACTCGGGTTAGTCAAGATTTTTGAATAACGGAGTGCACTGATTTTATTCTGCGGCTAAGCCAGACAACAGCGACGCGGTCCAGAAGTCATCCCAGAAGAACAGAACGCACCATGACGAGCTAGCTGTATGCGATGATGAAGGGGAGTGAATGGGAGTGAAGAAGAATAATCATTAAAATTAGGTGATCACATTGTTTTGAAGATCGAGCGATGTTCTGTTTGGATTGGCGTATGGTTTTGCTGTTTACTACGGGGCTTCACAGTGCAGCTGGCTCGTGGTGGGAAGTGAACATCACAGGAGATTTTATTTACTAATTGAATTTCTTGGAAATCAGATGCTTTTTTTGATTGCTCGGTGAAGAACTGCTAGGATAAAAGCATTGACGTTAGTATTTGGTCGCTCGTAAAATGTTTATTTCAAGCAAAGCGAAAGCAAAGCGAAAGCAAAGCGAAGGCAAAGCGAAAGCAAAGCGAAAGCAAAGCGAAAGCAAAGCGAAAGCAAAGCGAAAGCAAAGCGAAAGCAAAGCGAAAGCAAAGCGAAAGCAAAGCGAAAGCAAAGCGAAAGCAAAGCGAAAGCAAAGCGAAAGCAAAGCGAAAGCAAAGCGAAAGCAAAGCGAAAGCAAAGCGAAAGCAAAGCGAAAGCAAAGCGAAAGCAAAGCGAAAGCAAAGCGAAAGCAAAGCGAAAGCAAAGCGAAAGCAAAGCGAAAGCAAAGCGAAAGCAAAGCGAAAGCAAAGCGAAAGCAAAGCGAAAGCAAAGCGAAAGCAAAGCGAAAGCAAAGCGAAAGCAAAGCGAAAGCAAAGCGAAAGCAAAGCGAAAGCAAAGCGAAAGCAAAGCGAAAGCAAAGCGAAAGCAAAGCGAAATTTACCCGATCACAGCATCCTATTAATGCCAACCATATCCAAAAGGTGAATTAACAAGGTTGCATACATTGAAGCACTTGTGAAAATCGTCATCCCATTATTCTTCGTGATGGTTTCTCGTCTTTTCATTCTGGAACATAGCATTTGCAATTTGCTTGCACATTTCTCAAATAAAAACACATTAGTGCAATAAAATCTGGTTCAAAATTAGAACTGCATACGACACTAAAGAGACAAAACGAGCTGCGAGATAAAACAGCGGAGAGCTCGAACTCTAGAGTCACTTGCCTGAACCTACGCATGTTCCTTGTGACGCGACAGTTACAGAAGTCAGCCGTAATAATAACCCGCCATCGAAAACACCAATGTGTGAATGTGAGATTTGCTTCTCGGTGAAATACCTTGGGCTGAGTGTGAGGCTTACCGAATTGACAACAAACTGTGAAAAGCCGAAAAGAAAACCACGAAAATAAAACATGAGGACCAATTTTCCGCGTCTCGCAAGAGCCAAAAATAGACAGCCGTTTTATATTTTTGCCTTTCTCGTACACCAAAGTGTACCGAAAGGCTATATGTTCACTCCAAAAATGAAATCTTGATAGAACCCCCGGAGGACCAAGTCTTATACACCAATCGACTCAGCTCGACGAGTTGAGATGATGTCTGTGTGTGTGTATGTGTGTGTGTATGTATGTATGTGTGTGTGTGTGTGCGTGTGTATGTGTGTATGTGTACAAAAATGTCACCTCACTTTTGGATAGTAAATATCATCCGATTTCAACGCTTTATGTTTCAATCGACGCGGAATATTGTCCCATTGTTTCCTATTGAAAATGGGTTGAATCGGTCCGGCCGTTCCGGAGTTATGGCCATTTAGGTGTTTCGGACCGGTACCCCAGGAAAGGGCCAGATATGAAATTGCAACAAACCCATGCATGCGACCCATCAAACCACGGCATTTTCGATTATCTGATGAACGGTAAGCAGGAAAATAGTCGCAGACTATATCTGAACCGGTAGTGTTCCGGAACCGGTTCCGGGTGTCCCGCCGGAAGTGGCAAAATATAAAAGTGAAACAAACCCATGTATGCGACACATATAATCACCGCTTTTTCTGTAACCTGATAAGTGATAAACAGGAAAATAGTCTCTGACCATATCTGATCTGGTAGTGTTCCGGAACCGGTTCCGGGTATCCCGCCAGAAGTGGCCAAATATAAAAGTGAACCAAACACATGCATGCGACACATCAAATCGCCGCTTTTTCTATAACCTTATGAACGGTAAATAGGAAAATAGTCGTGCACTATATCTGAATCGGTAGTGTTACGGAACCGGTTTCGGATCATATCTGAACCGGTAGCATCCCGAAACCAGTTCCTGATGTCCCGCCGGAAGTGGCCTAATTCATACATGCGACACATCAAATCGTAGCCTTTTCGATAACTTGTACGATCAGCAAAAAATAAGCAAAGCCCACATTAGAAACTACTGATAGTGTTCCGGAATCGGTTCGAGGTGTCTCGCTGAAAGTGGCCGAATGCAAAAAAAAACAAAAATTCGCCACACATCAAATGGCATTTAAAGTATCCTGATGAACGGTTACAAAGAAAAAAATATCTCAGATCATGCGTGGGAGAACTAGTAGTGTCCCGGAATCGGTTCCCGGTGTCCCACCGGATGTGGTCAAATGTAAAAGGGAACCAAATTCCATCCATGCGCTTCATCAAATCGCGGTTTTTCGATAAGCTGATGAACGGTTATTAAGAAAATTAGCTGAGATTACGTAAGAGACCACCGCTAGTGTTCCACAACCAGGTTTCAGGTGTCCCGCCGGAATTGGTCAAATGTCAAAATGAACCATGTAAATTTTCCGGAACCGGTTAAAAGTGTCCCACTGTAAATGGACATACATAAAAGTGAATCAAACCCATGCTTGCGGTACATCAAATCGCTTTTTTGCCAGTAACCTGATGCATGGATAATAAGAAATTAGGCACAGTCCATAGAAGTAACCACCGGTAGTGTTTTTAATTCCGGGTAACCTGATTAACAGTTTTCATAAACTCAGACCACATTTAAATATACCGGTAATGTTCCGGAATCACTTCCGGGGTTCTCGTAAGCAATACAAAATAGACTGAGACTACATAAGAGGCTGCTGGTGTTGCAGAAGCAGCGTTGGGTGCTTCAGCGAAATTACGAAAGTGAACTAAATCAATGCAAGCGATAGATATGTGTAAGAGAACCAAAAACCTAAAAAAAAAACTAAAGCGATCTCGTTAAATCACACAATTTTTGATTCCTGAGTCGTAAATTTGCAGTAGGATGGGTCAACGTTGTATGGAAGAATTAAAATTCAAGCGCATCAGCCCCGAACATTCTGTTAAATCTTTATTTGCGTCTAAAATTACTGCGCAAAATTTTGATGCGACTGGAGGGCGAGCACTGTAATGTTGTTTATATTTGAATATAGCATTGGCAATTCAAATAACTACATTACAAATTTTATATGGATCTTGTAACCAATGATAATAAAATATAGCATTGAGTATGCAGATTAAACTTTGTCAAAGTGATCTGTGAAAAAGTTAAATCCTGGCTAGTAATTGTCATCTTGGTATGAATCAGCCTCCAGTGAAGGTGGTCAAGCAGTCAACTAAAAGGTCTGATACTTTCGGCTCTGCCCATACGTTGAACATAACGTCGGAATAAGTGCCGCAATTCGATGATGACCTTGAATTTCCAAATAAAGTATTCTCATGATTCAGAAATTCGTAGGTGGTACAGTCCCAGATCACCGTTATGAGCATTTCCTACTTCTCGCCCGTTACCAAAGCACAGAGATTTGGGGCTGTTCACTGACTCTAAGGCAAGATTGATTGCGTCGACGGAAAGATTATGAGTACATATTCGACGAGAAAGGCACTATCGCCACTAGGTGGATTAATCTGGGTTTTTCTATGTAAAGCCGGTCGTCGCACTGTCACGCTGCCAAGTCAAAGCTGAAAAAGAAGAAGATTTGCACGCGGCACAGCTAAATTCGCTAAATTGAGCCATGGACTGTGACCGGAACGTGACATCAATTATCATTACAGATTTTTTTTAAATAAAACTTTATTTTTTGCCTTTCTCGTACACCAAGGTGTACCGAAAGGCTATATGTTCACTCAAAAAATGAAATCTTGATAGAACCACCGGAGGGCCAAGTCTTATATACCAATCGATTCAGTTCGACGAGTTGAGATGATGTCTGTGTGTGTGTATGTGTGTGTGTATGTATGTATGTGTGTGTGTGTGTGCGTGTGTATGTGTGTATGTGTACAAAAATGTCACCTCACTTTTGGATAGTAAATATCATCCGATTTCAACGCTTTAGGTTTCAATCGACGCGGAATATTGTCCCATTGTTTCCTATTGAAAATGGTTTGAATCGGTCCAGCCGTTCCGGAGTTATGGCCATTTAGGTGTTCCGGACCGGTACCCCAGGAAGGGGCCAGATTTGAAATTGCAACAAACCCATGCATGCGACCCATCAAACCACGGCATTTTCGTTCACCTGACGAACGGTAAGCAGGAAAATAGTCGCAGACTATATCTGAACCGGTAGTGCTCCGGAACCGGTTCCGGGTGTCCCGCCGGAAGTGGCCAAATATAAAAGTGTACCAAACCCATGCATGCGACACATCAAAACGCAGCTTTTTGTATAACCTGATGAACGGTAGACAGGAAAATAGTCTAAGACCATATCTAAACCGGTAGCATACCGGAACCGGTTCCGGGTGTTCTGCTGGAAGTGGCCAAATATAAAAATGAAACAAACCCATGTATGCGACACATCAAATCACCGCTTTTTCTGTAACCTGATGATTGATAAACAAGAAAATAGTCTCTTATATCTGATCTGGTAGTGTTGCGGAACCGGTTCCGGGTATCCCGCCGGAAGTGGCCAAATATAAAAGTGAACCAAACCCATGCATGCGACACATCAAATCGCAGCTTTTTCTATAACCTGATGAACGGTAAATAGGAAAATAGTCGTGCACTATATCTGACCGGTAGTGTTACGGAACCGGTTTCGGATCATATCTGAACTGCACAGCTAATCGCGTTCGGTAAATTTTACCGAAATCTCAACCGCTGAGCGTTCGGTAATGGATTTTTAACGAAATTCTGTAAAAAATTAACAAATTTCGGTAAAATGTTATCGTTTATCTGTCAAACTCTAACGAACTTCGGTAAAAGTTGTTACCTTTACCGATTTTTTCCTGTAAAACAAACTTAACGGTTGAGATTTCGGTAAAACATTACCGAAGTCGGTGATTTTTTCTAACTGTGTGGTAGCATCCCGGAACCGATTCCTGATGTCCCGCCGGAAGTGGCCTAATTCATACATGCGACGCATCAAATCGTAGCCTTTTCGATAACTTGTACGATCAGCAAGGAAATAAGCTAAGCCCACATCAAAAACTACGGATAGTGTTCCGGAATCGGTTCGAGGTATCTCGCTGAAAGTGGCCGAATGCAAAAACGAACCAAAAAAATATTCGCGACACATCAAATGGCATTTAAGGTATCCTGATGAACGGTTACAAAGAAAAAATATCCCAGACCATGCTTGGGAGAACTAATAGTGTCCCGGAATCGGTTCCCGGTGTCCCTCTGAATGTGGTCAAATGTAGAAGGGAACCGAACTCCATGCATGCGCTTCATCAAATCGTGGTTTTTTCGATATGTTGATGAACGGTTATTAAGAAAATCAGCTGAGATTACGTTCCACAACTGGTTTCAGGTGTCCCGCCGGAATTGGTCAAATGTAAAAATGAACCATGTACATTTTTCGAAACCGGTTAAGAGTGTCCCACTGGAAGTGGACATACATAAAAGTGGATCAAACCCATGCCTGCGGTATCAAATCGCTTTTTTTGTCAGTAACCTGATGCGTGGATAATAAGAAAATAGGCACAGTCCGCAGAAGTTAGCACCGGTAGTGTTTTTAAATCCGGGTAACCTGATTAACAGTTTTCATAAACTAGTAAACATAAGGTAGTGTTCCGGAATCATTTCCGGGGTCTCGTAAGCAATACAAAATAGACTGAGACTACATAAGAGGCTACCGGTGCACAGTGTTTTATTTTGCCGATTTCGTGCGCTTTTTTAATAACGTTTCAACCGATGATTTTAAAGATATAGTTCATTCGGAGAAGATTCTACATTAGACAAGGCGCATCTTTTGACATAAAAAGTTGAATGATCAATCCACCTATAAGCGAGATGAAAAAAATATTTTTTCAAAAAATGCAGATAGACAGATGATGTCTTCGGCAAAGTTGTGCAGAATGCAATTTTGAACAACTTTGTCAAGGACGCCATAATGCTGAATCTTATACTTTACGAGATATATTGCGTTGTATGTGCATGACCCCTAGAAATCATATATTTCATCATAATTTTTTAACGGGATTTTTTTAGATTTTTTGCGTCTTCTACAAAGTTGTTTGGAATGTAAAAATACATGTTTTTGCTGAATGTCGAAAAACGCTACCTTTCGAAACAACAAAGTTATTTACAAATTACTGGTTTTTATAGGGTAACTTTGAACTCGTGTTACTTTTTCGGTGCAAAATGGCGCAGAGAACAGTTTCGAATAATAAAACAACTATATTTCTACTATATGAAAATAGCTTAAACTTTTGCATACGAGTGTATTCTGTATGTGTTATGGTAAATAAACAAACAATTATCAAATATTGAAACTATTTAATAATTTCTTAATTTAAAGAGCTAGAATGTTACAATGTTCAGCAAAATTGTGTATTATTGTATGCTCAACAACTTTATTGAACTTGAAAAAATTGTAGAAAATCTTGGTAAAAAGCTATGATTATTTTAACGAATTATAAAAAAAACATATTTAAAAATCACTCAGAAATTGATTTTTATTATAACTTTTAACCCTTTATAAGGCAGTGGCAACTATATTGCCACCTACTGTTTGTATTTTTTTTCTGTTTTATAACAATTTATTTCGAACTTTTTTTTTGGTTTACGCAAAATTAGGATTACTAACAATGCCTGGTATTTTTTTTGGAACTATACAAAGCTTTAACAACAATTTAGGAGCCATTTGTAGTCTCAAAAATGGCTAAATTTGATCGCGTAAAGAAAGTTAGCTCAAACTTATTGTAAAATTTTATATTTGGTAAATTATTTAAGAAACAATCAAATTCTGGGTTGACATGAGCTGAACTACACAGTTTACATTATGACATAAGCCCCAATCCACTCTAAAATCTCTTTTCCGGCTTTTTGTCGAAGTCAAAAGAAGAAAAGTACCCTAATCGGGCAGTGGCAAGAATATTGCCACCAACGCTGGTGGCCTAAACGGGCAGTGGCAACTATATTGCCACCAGCGTTTTTGGCCTAAACGGGCAGTGGCAACTATATTGCCACCTAGATTTTTGAGAGTTTCTTTCAAACAAAAATTGTTTTGTACATGTAATCATGTATATAATCATTTCCATAATAGTATGCGTTGACAACTCTTCCAGTTTTCTCGGCCTTATAAAGGGTTAATCCATAATTTTTACATTATTTGCATGTTCTGTTCTGCATGTTGTGAGCATAGAAAAATACACAATTTTGCTGAACATTGAGACATTACATCTCGTTAAATGAAGAAGTAACTGAATAATTTCAATATTTGATAAGACTAGTTTACAGCATTTTTGAACTCGGTAAGTTGATGATCGTTTTTGGTGTAGAATCATGCCCTGAATTCGAAAACGCGAAGGAAAAAAATTACAGTAGAGCGGAAATTTTTTCGACTTTCCATACAAGGTTGATGATTTGAAATCGATTTTTGTTCTATTTTCAAGCAATGTCGCTCACTTGAAACATCTCAGTCTCCGTAACAAATGCTCCGATTGAGCTTATTTTTTTACTGTAACTCGCCTACATATGATATGTCAAATAAACGTTGAGAAAGAATTTTTAAATTGTTTTTTTTTTCTCATTGAAAAAAATACATTTCTTCGTATAATTTTGGAAATTTTGCTAAAATTTATGGAGACCGTCCCCAAAACTCGCCAATATCTTGAATTTCATCAATCTGACGCAAAACCTGTATTCAGATGATCGAATGGTATGATATTCAGCTTTTAATTTACGGAAAAAGATTTTAAATTGGTTGAACAAAACGAAAGATATTTTAGTAAATTCCATATTTTAAAAAGTTGTAAAACTCGATATTGAGCTAAAACTCAAAAACTGTTCTACTTAAAATTTTTTGAAGCACGGTTTCTAAATCAGCGCTAAATTATGCTTCAAAAATTTTGGTCGTTGACAGAAGTTCACGACTTTCGTTTTATTTTGTAAACTAGTGTAATTGTTTGTTTATTTACCATAATACATAAAGAATACGCTTGTATACAAAATTTAAGCCATTTTGATATAGTAGAAATATAGTTGTTTCATTATTCGAAACGGTTCTCTGCGCCATTTTACGCCGAAAGCAGTTAGACGAGTTCAAAGTTACTCTATAAATATCAGTAATTTGCAAATAACTTTGTAATTTTCAAAGCTTGCGTTTTTCAATAATCAGCAAAAACATGTATTTTTACATTCCAAACAACTTTGTAGAAGACGCAAAAAATCTAAAAAATCCCGTTTAAAAGTTATGATGAAATATATGATTTCTAGGGGTCATGCACACACAACGCAATACATCTCGTAAAGTATGAGATTCAGCATTATGGCATCTTTGACAAAGTTGTTCAAAATTGCATTCTGCACAACTTTGCCGAGGACATCAAACGTCTATCTGCATTTTTTGAAAAAATATTTTTTTCATCTCGCTTATAGGTGGATTGATCATTCAACTTTTTATGTCAAAAGATGCGCCTTGTCTAATGTAGAATCTTCTTCGAAGAAACTATATCGCAAATATCATCGGTTGAAGCGTTATTAAAAAAGCGCACGAAATCGGCAAAATAAAACACTGTGCGATGGTGTTGCAGAAACAGCGTTGGGTGCTTCAGCGGAATTACGAAAGTGAACTAAATCCATGCAAGCGATGGATATGTGTAAGAGAACCAAAAACCAAAAACTAAAGCGATCTCAATAAATCACACAATTTTATATTCCTGAGACGTAAATTTACAGTTGGATGAGTCAACGTTATTTGGAAAAATTAAAATTTAAGCGCATCAGCCCCGAACATTCTTTGAAATCTTTATTTGCGTCTAAAATTACTGCGCAAAATTGTAATGCGACTGGAGAGCGAGCTCTGTAATGTGGTTTATATTTGAATGTGATAACAAATTTTACATGGATCTTGTAACCAATGATAACAAAATATAGCATAAAGTGTGCAGTTTTAACTTTGTCAAAATGATCTGTGAAAAAGTTAAATCCTGGCTAGTAATTGTCATCTTGGTATGAATCAGCCTCCAGTGGGGACTATCAAGCAGTCAACTAAAAGGTCTGATACTTTCGGCTCTGCCCATACGTTGAACATATCGTAGGAATAAGTACCCCAATTCGATGATGACCTTGAATTTCTAAATAAAGTATTTTCATGATTGAGAAATTTGTAGGTGGTACCATAGACTAATTTCAAGACCTCGATGTACCAAAGAAAACGATCAAATTTTCTGTGTCCAGTCCGGTATCCAATAAATATTCATTACCGTGTATTTTTTCCGTGTTAATTGCCTTTTGTGTAAATTATATTTAGCGTGTTACACCGATCTGACAGCTCTGATAGTAAGGGACTTAACATAAATTACGTAAAGTGAGTACCGAGGATTGTTCACAATCTGCGAACTTGACTGCGGAAAAAAACTAGGGGTGGGTAATGTCTATGACATAACCGCAAGCTTGACGTAGGACAAGTTTTAGCGTGTAATAAACTTTTTTGGAGCTTCTACCCTATCTGGTGTATGCGTAGCTATTAAGCAACAGCAAGGGTGTCTGGACGTAATTTCCGTTACGGCCGAGGATCTTGACTTCCGTGTTTGTGCGTGTTTGTGCGTACGAATGCAAACATTGTTGACTTGAAAAGAAAATTCTCAGTTAATAGTTATTTAAGTGATGATTAAACGCTGAGCTGAGAGACAAGCTCCGTTTCAGTTTGGATTTCTGCCTAGAAGAACAAAAAGAAGTAGAAAAAGAAGTAGAAAAGAAATAGAAGAAGTGTCAAGAACAGGAATGAAAATATGTTGGTCTGGAAAACTTTCTCCAATAACTCTTGTGGACTATTTTGGTGGTCCTGAAAAGGACCGTTTGGTGTTTGGTGGTTTTGATGTTCCTGGGAAGGTTCTTGTGCCGATGATTGTCAGCGACCAGGTGTTGTTTGTGGTGAGTATTTGCTGTGTATCGTATCGAATAACGTTGCATTCCGGGCTCCGGTTTCTTGAGCGTAGCGATGTATCTTCCGTAGATTAGATGTTTGATGGTTCGGGCACTTCTACTGCGAGCACAGACAAAATTGGACGGTGGTAAGAAAAATAAGAGCAATAGCGTCTACACTCTGCGCTAATATTTTTAATAAAGGTTAAATCAATACACGATCCACCTAGTGTGGTTGCTTCGTTATGAGGATTAGCTAATGTTAAATTTAAATGCTTCTTCATGAAGTTAAGGAAATCAAAATTTTCTTGTTTGGAAACGTCAATATTAAAGTCTCCAGTGACAACCATTGGCGTGTCCAGTCTAACATATCTGAACAATTTCCGTGTCATGAACAACTTTGTATTTCTTATGGTTGTTCCTGGTGAAATGTAAACCGACATTAGAAGTACTTCGGTTCCCATAATATTAACCGTTGCTGCACATATGTCTCCATAGTTGATCACTTCAGCAAACGTCTCGTCTCGATCCTCACCGAGTTGCTTGATGGGATGCGGAACAGCCACGGTTGATGCCGTTTCCTTCTGATAGATCGCAACTCCAGCCGCTCTCATACCCATTCGCTTGCACTGGGTGATGCGCTTATATCCATCAATCTCTATTGGAGAGGTAGCATCCATCCAGGTTTCATTCAGAGCGAGAAATTCTACGCTTGAAAGGATTCGATCAGTCGCTATGTCCTGCGCGTGAGCGTTCAAACTCTGTACATTGAGGCTCATCAATGTACATGCAGAGCCGCTGTTTTCAACTACTTCACTCAGTTCATCTCCTAGTGTACGCAGTCGGTGATTACTCAAACGCAACAACTCGTTCCTTAAATCCACCATCTTT
>NC_085138.1:255570698-255621944 GCF_035046485.1 Aedes albopictus | reverse complement strand
AGTTATACCACAGACAAACAGACGTAACTCTTAAATGAAATTCATCAACAACTTTTGCTCTGTGTCTTTTTCATGAGCACACTGCCACCTGTTGGTATCTGAGACGAGACTCGCGAAGACGGTCTTCTTTTACTCCACTTTGTTATTTTTTCTTCTTCCTATCTGTGTTGACATTATGTTTTGGGCAGGTGGTTCAAACACGTACGTGACCACATCACCTCACATGCAGTGTGACTGAATCCCATTCACGCACAAAATCATGTTGAGGTGAAATTTTGCATCGCTAACAATCGCCAAGCAAAGTAATCATTGGAATATTTTGTTTTCAATTTATTTTTGACAGTACAGGAGAAGAAAATGCTGCTCGGAGTGAATTTTGGCTTCAGAATTTATCTCGGATAGCAATACTTTCCTCGTTTTATATAACGTAATCAAACGGGCTACAACTGACAGCTCAGTTGGGCTGCACTTGACGTTGCTTTTTTTCCTCTTCGCGAGTCTCGTCTCAGGTTGGTATAACCGCGCGAGACACTGTCGGCCATGATGGATATCGATTTGACGTTTGCTAACACGCACGCTATTACACAAATCCCCTGTAATTTTCGTTTGCATCATTCCGATGTCAAATATTTTGCAGATACTGAAAGATTTGATTCCAAATATTTGATAGGCAGTATAATTTATCAATTAAAAGACTGAAATGCACACAAGCTTAGCTTCCATTTTTTTTAAATTGAAATATTTTAATAGAAAACCCAGTATTCATAGTTTTTGTTTTTTTTTCTTATTGTTCTTCTATATGGCTCTACCAGTGGAGTTATCGAGGTTACTTCAAATTACTCACAGTAACCAGCTCCTGGTTATTGTTCTGGTTACTGTACTGTCCTCAAGGAATTAAATATTTAACTCCCAAAACCATAGTCGGCAAGCAGTGCCAGGATAGCTAGTATATTGTATAATTGCAGGCAATAGTGCACAAAAATCCTTGAAGTACTTCATGTGGAAATTTGTAAAAGAAATCCTGCATGAGCATGAGCATGAGCATGAGATGACCGTACAATTCGTAGTTGCTACTCCGTTACTGACCAGAACAGTCAACATTGCACAGGGAACCAAAAGGATGGGACCTGGGTGTAGCGTTCCATCCTCAATGTGCAATTTTGAAGGTTCAAAACTTTATATTGTCAGTACCGGCGCCGGTCACGTCCTTACGGTCATCGGGGAAGGGAAGGAATGTTGGTGTGGCATCCGTTGCTACTAGAGACCGTGTGTACCTCCGCATCCTCACGGTTGTCACAGGAAGGAAGTTTGTTAGTGGGAAGGAAAGGGATAGAAAGTTACATAGATCTGGATTCACATTGGTATGTGGTATGAACTATGCAACCCTTGATATGATTTAGTCTTCCGCCAGCCGGCTGTCGGAAGAATACAATAATTTTATTGTATGTTTGTGTATTAAATTTAATTATATACCGGGTATGAATAATTTTTAAACCACGCTTATGTCGGATCAACTCGTAATAACGCACGTTTGAGGCTTATCGTTTCTCAATCAGAAAATAAACTGTATGCAATTCCGTTTAGTGTTACTGCCAATGCTGAAAAACCGAAACCCGCGCCGTAGCTTTACGAGAAAACTGGACAACTAAACAACTAAAATCGTTGCTTTTGAGTTTCACCTATGTTCTTGTATTACTTTTTTTTTCGCGTTCCCGTGTTAATAAGATTGCTTATAATAAAACCGTTGTACATATTTATTATCCACGAAAGTTCGCAACGCGTAATATAAGTTGAAGATGTGATGAAAAACAAAAATACATTATCGTAAGGGTTCGAAAAAGAAACCATAATTATGGAACTCGGCACGAATAAATCGACGCGGTCTACTTGTCACTGTATCGTACGGTAATCTTGACCTTTCTAAAGAAAGAGATAATTCGCCGCTTTGATCGCTGATTGCCTGCCTGCTTGTAAATCTGAAATAGAAAATAGTATTAAATTGTGATACGTTCTCCACTGTTATATTTTTGTAAATGGTTATTTATATATAAATTAAATTTACCTGCATCCCTCTGAAACAAACGGTATATTAGCAGTGAAAAATAAAAAGAGTAAAAAAAAGGACTGTTCAATTTATAAAACGGACAACTTTACAAGGCTATAAAACGAATACACGTAGTTCAAATTTAACCACCCTTGCATCGTTGTTCAGTACATCATTTTTCATTATATGTAGTAATGATTTTTGAATCGAATAAAAATAGTTTTAATTCATAGAAAATCGGCCAGGTGTTAAATGAGGTGGATTTTACGATTCCTGAAAATTGAAAATATATATAAAATTACTGTTCACATATGGTATATCGTTTTTAATATCAGATAAGTATGTGTCATGCTGCAGCAGCATGAGTAATAAACATTCTGGTGAAGTTTATACTCAATTGGAAAATTTGTTGTTGAAATATTAAAGTCTCAAGTGAGATTCGATTTTTTGATTAAAATTCAATTGTAAAGCAAAAAGGACATGAAAATATTCAATAAACATTTTTTTTATGCATCCAGTCGAAAGTAGGAATGATGTGGTTTCAAATGCAGAAAACTGCTTCTTAATAGCATTGCTGGTTTGGTTACTGTGCGCCATTACAGGCACAGTAATCGAAACAGTTTCGTTCTTTGAAGGTTCTTCCAAATAACAATGCAGCCTAATGCAAATTTTACATAACTTTGATGTTGGAAATAAAAATTTTTCATCTGATTGTTATTAATTAAGGTGTATAATAACATAGGATCAACTTTGTTGAAAATAAATAATAACAAGGTTCGCTAGAATCGAAAATTTGCATCAATGGAGCAAAAAGAATGCAATTTTTTACAATGACCATCTTTATGGAATATTTTTTTATGAAGAATGCAATTAAAGTTTTTTTTTTCTTCAGCATCATTCAGAAAACAATATCCTACTACTCTGGACAATTTTTTAGTCGTATCCGTTATGCTATTGCATCACAGGACTTAAATAAATATTTTTTTAATATTTTCTTTGTAAACAAGGCAACTCACTTTATCAAGCTGAAAGCTGGCTTGGTGCATTATTACTAACCAAATATTGAGCTTTACCTTTAGTAGAATAGTATAAGATTCCAATACAATAAAAACTTCATGAAAATATGCATGTTTAGTATGTGGAAAAATATGTCGAATTTTGAGAAATGGGTTTTTATTGAAGTTTTACGAAAACCACTACAGTTACACAATAAAGAACATTTTTCTCAATGTTATATTTTTCCTACAATTGAGAATAGCTATTGAAAGTTATGCAAAAAACTGGTAAAATAGCAAGATCAAAACTTGATATGGTAGATCTTACACCGTAACGCACCATTCCAAGGTGATCTACCCACGTTACGGGTTTTTGTAAAGGAAATCCTGCAGAATAAAAACGTCCTGGGTAAATTCTTTGAAAAAACACTGAATAACTTAATAAATTCTTATATGAAGGATTAATGAAGCAGTACCTGGATGAACTAAAGAACTCGTTTCGGATATTTGAAAACGCCAATGAAAATATTCTTGAGTAATTTCTGCAGAAATAGCAGAGAAAAGCTATGAAGAGATCCTTAAAAAAACTAAATTGCTAATGAAAAATCCAAGAGAGAATCCTAGACGAATTTTTGAGAGAAGAATCTCAGAATAAATTTCCAAAATTTCCTGAAAAGATGACATCTTTTAATGAAATCTTTGGAGGAATTCGTGGAGAAGCTCTGGAGAAATTCTTTGAAGAATTCCTTGTGAATTTCTTTAATTAAAGAATTCCTTTAAAAAATCCTAGAAGCATCTCTGGAGATATTCCAAAGAAAATCTCCTGGTCGGAATTCTGATCATGTTCATGGAGCAATTCCTTCAAAAATGTTTGAAGAAATACATGAATGAATAAACTTCCAAAGCAATTAAGAATTTCCTAAAATATCCGTGAAAAATATATGTTGCATGTCTCCGGATTATTTATTCAAAAATTTAAATTAGGGGGATCAGGCAGCGTTGAAAGAATGATTCGACCGATTTCTCGAAAGGACCTCATTTGAAATAGTCGTTAGAAACTCTGGAACTCTTCAGCAGTTCATCTGAACCTACTTCCACCCAGTTAGCTGCCTAAGCTGGACACAGGTTAGGAACGTACTTTTAGGCCACGCCACGGTTTTATGGGACGGGAGACAGTGCCGACGTTAGCCCAACCGCCGTTTCAAGTTAGTGTCACCCGACCTTACTAAGAGGATAGAATGCCGTCGCTACCAGCTCATTTGTGCATAGTTACCCAAGCATGTACCAACTCTATTGCCAATTGCGAAGCATAACCAGTATACCATAATCAGGAACTTACTAGCGTCGTTCCTGATGTGCCCGAGGCACTCCTAGCTGGGCTGTGACATTTTGACATTTTGGAAGCGGTGCCATGTCGCTTGTACAGAGTTGCTCAGTGCTGGGTCACCTCCCGGTGCCAAAGGTGGTAAGTACACACTGGTGTGTGGATATGGTGCACTTAGAAGCTCCCACTTGAATCTTACAATGTCTGAAAACCATAAAAAGTTATTTCTTGTTGCATTACTGCGCACCATGACTAAAAACAACGATTAGCAGTAACCGTAGATTCAGGGACAATTGTGGTAGATTTCGTAGACCTTGAAAGATCTGAGCTTCGAATGACGATTGTGGTGGATTTTGTAGATCGCGAAATTCGTGAATTTCAGGACATTCTGCAAAGCTAACCATATCCAACAACCGTACAAGGCCTTCTCATTGGGTTATGGAGCATCATTGATTACAATGACCATAACCCGAAAGCGTGGATTGCATTTGTAATTTGTAAGTGATGAATCCGTGCAATAACCGAGAACCACAATAATATAACACTGGTCAAAAGTCGCATATTTATATTGAATTACGACAGCAGTATATGTAGATCCTGCTAACCAAAGGTCTTAGCACTGGGAAATCCTAGAACATCCAAACAAAATAACAACAGCTGCCCGTTTATGTCTTGCGGCTCTAACTGTATTCTTACATACTTGTCCCATGAATTCATTACATTGATAACATTTAGGCCTTACAGAGCATACCTATGCTGCAGCGGCAGAACCAGTGAAGGAAAAGGACACGAAGTTTACCCAGACGGAGGCCTTCGCTTTCACAGGTACAAGTGTAGTCCAAGAGGTGTGGCGGATGCTACTGCTGGTGATAAGCATTCGAAGAAGCGGGCGAGGCAGCCGTCAGGTGAGGACCTGTCTGGCGGTGCCTGTAAGACTGGGAGTATACTTACCTCGAAGGTCGGCAGCAATGGCGGTATGTTAGACCCTAGCCAGGGCTCTCGGAAAGCTGGGAAGGGTGGGCCTGGAAAGGATGGCCCGTCCCGGAAGGATGTCATCTGATGTTCCACGAGCCACCGGATGATTACTAGGTGTCTGAAACCAGGACACAAATCATGGGACTACAAAGGCTCTGACAGGCGCAAACTGTGCAGGAGGTGCGGCGCTGAAGGCCATAAGGCACAAGGCTGCTCGAGTCCACCCATTTGTCTGATCTGTACCGGGAAATCAATGAACAACAGGCATCCAACGGGTGGTCCAAAAGCCCCAGTGAACAAATCACAGTGCAGGTAACGCTACTGAACCTGAACCATTGTGAAGCGGCTCAGCAACTGATTTGTCAGGTGGTTTCTAAGTGGAGGACGGATATCGCCATCATAGCGGACCCATACTGAGTACCCGCCGGCAACGGCAATTGGGTCGTGGATGGGTCTAGTAAAATGGTGGTGATATAGTTACTTACCTTACCGGTCAGGCTAAGGCCGGGGCGGCCTCTTCTGTACATAGTAGCCGCCTCCATTCCACTCGGTCCATGGCTGTTTGTCTCCAGTTCCGCACTCTGCGTAGGGTCCGCAGATCGTCCTCCACTTGGTCGACCCACCTAGCTCGCTGCGCTCCACGTCTTCTTGTACCGGTCGGATGACTCTCGAGAACCATTTTAGTCGGGTTGCTATCCGACATCCTGATGACGTGACCCGCCCACCGTAGCCTCCCGATTTTCGCGGTATGGACGATGGTTGGTTCTCTCAGCAGCTGATGCAGCTCGTGGTTCATTCGCCTTCTCCAAGTCCCGTCTTCCATCTGCACTCCGCCGTAGATGGTACGCAACACCTTCCGTTCGAAAACTCCAAGGGCGCGTTGGTCCTCTGCACGTAGGGTCCATGTTTCGTGCCCATAGAGGACGACCGGTCTAATCAACGTTTTGTAGATGGTTAACTTCGTGTTACGGCGAATTTTATTCGATCGTAGAGTTCTGCGAAGTCCAAAGTAAGCACGATTTCCTGCCACAATGCGCCTCTGAATTTCTCTGCTGGTGTCGTTGTCGTCGGTCACCAGTGAGCCCAAGTACACGAATTCTTCAACCGCCTCGATTTCATCACCGTCGATATGAATTCGGGGTGGCGGGCGCGGTGATTCCTCCCTGGAGCCCTTTGCCGTCATGTACTTTGTCTTCGACACATTAATGACTAATCCGATTCGCCTGGCTTCACTCTTTAGTCGGATGTACGTTTCCGACATCGTCTCAAATTTACGAGCAATAATATCAATATCATCGGCGAAACCAAGCAGCTGAACGGACTTCGTGAAAATCGTCCCACTCGTGTTTATCCCCGCTCTTCGTATTACACCCTCCAAAGCAATGTTGAACAGCAAGCACGAAAGACCATCACCTTGCCGTAACCCTCTGCGAGATTCGAAGGGACTCGAGAGTGTCCCTGATACTCGAACTACGCACATCACTCGATCCATCGTCGCCTTGATCAATCGTATCAGTTTATCCGGGAATCCGTATTCGTGCATAATCTGCCATAGCTGTTCTCGATCGATTGTATCATACGCCGATTTGAAATCGATGAACAAGTCTGGAGCAACATTTGAAAAGGGCATACAAGCATTGGTAAACAATGACTTCACACGTCGCTCCTAAGCCCCCATCAGCTTATTCATAAAAACTAAGACCGTTATCAGATAGAGCAAACGTCGATCTTTCGGATAACGGTGTTCATTTGCGTGGGCGGGTTGCTGTTATGCCCTACGGAGCGTTTTCGAAAAAAGACACAAGACCTCTTGGGCCATTTTCAAATGTTGCTCCAGAAGTGATGTGTGGGCACGTTGTATTCGCGGCATTTCTGCAACACCTGGTGGATGGCGAACATCTGGTCCGTTGTAGCGCGTTCACCCATAAATTCAGCCTGATATTGCCCCACGAACTCTCTTGCAATCGGTGATGGACGACGGCATAAAATTTGAGAGAGTATCTTGTAGGCAGCGCTCAGTAGTGTGATCGCGCGGTAGTTCCCGCAATCCAACTTGTCGCCCTTTTTGTAGATGGGACACACGATACCTTCCATCCATTCCTCCGGTAATACTTCCTCCTCCCAAATCTTGGTAATGACCCAGTGTAGTGCTCTCACCAGTGCTTCTCCACCGTATTTTAGAAGCTCGCTTGGTAGTTGATCTGCTCCAGCGGCTTTCTTGTTTTTCAACCGGCTAACCTCCTCCTCAATCTCTTGAAGGTCCGGGGCCGGAGATCTTTCGTCCTGTGCACATACTCCTAGATCTGTTACCACGCCACCTTCGGTACTTGCAACGTCGCCATTGAGGTACTCATCGTAATGCTGCCGCCACCTCTCGACCACCTCACGCTCGCTCGTGAGAATATTCCCGTGATTATCTCGGCACATGTCGGCTTGTGGCACAAAGCCTCTGCGCGAGCGGTTCAGCTTCTCGTAGAACTTTCGTGTGTCCTTAGCGCGGTACAGCTCTTCCATCGTTTCGCGATCTCGTTCTTCCTGCTGGCGCTTCTTCATCCGGAAGACTGAGTTCTGCCTGTTCCGCGCCTGTCTGTAACGTGCCTCATTCGCTCTCGTACGGTGTTGCAGCATTCTCGCCCATGCTGCATTCTTCTCGTGTTTCAACTGTTCACATTCGCCGTCGTACCAGTCGTTTCTGTGATTCGGAGTCGCGAAGCCTAGTGCTGTAACCGAGGTACTACCTATGGCAGATCGAATGTCCCTCCAGCCATCTTCAAGTGTAGCTGCGCCAAGCTGCTCTTCCGTTGGTAGAGCCACTGCTAACTGCTGCGCGTAGTCTTGAGCTACTTCTACGTTACGAAGTTGCTCGATGTTGAGCCGCGGCGTTCGACTTCGACGCGTGGTGATAACTGTCGAAAGTTTTGAGCGCATGCATACAGCGACTAAGTAGTGATCCGAATCTATATTCGCACTGCGGTATGTGCGGACGTTGGTTATATCTGAGCAGAATTTACCGTCGATTAGAACGTGGTCGATTTGGTTTTCTGTTTGATGGTCGGGTGATCTCCAGGTGGCTTTGTGGGTGTCTTTGCGGGGGAAGAAGGTGCTTCGGACTACCATACCACGGGAGGCTGCAAAGTTTACGCATCGCTGGCCGTTATCATTCGATACGGCGTGCAGGCTGTTTCGCCCGATTACCGGTCTGTACATTTCCTCCCTTCCTACCTGCGCGTTCATGTCGCCGACAACGATTTTCACGTCACGCGGCGAGCAACCATCGTATGTTTGCTCTAACTGCGCATAGAACGCTTCTTTCTCGTCATCGGGTCTCCCTTCGTGTGGGCAGTGGACGTTGATGATGCTGTAGTTGAAGAAACGGCCCTTAACTCTCAACATGCACATCCTTGCGTTGATCGGCTGCCACCCGATCACACGTTGTCGCATCTTGCCTAACACTATAAATCCTGTTCTCAGTTCATTGGTGGTGCCACAGCTTTGGTAGACGATAGCCGCTCGATGCCCGCTTTTCCACACTTTCTGTCCAGTCCAACAAAGTTCCTGCAACGCCACGATGTCGAAGTTGCGGGGCTGTAGTTCGTCGTAGATTATCCTGTCACATCCTGCGAAACCTAGTGACTTGCAATTCCATGTTCCAAGTTTCCAATTGTAGTCCTTATTTCGTTGCGTGGGTCTTTGCCGATTGTATCGAGTCGTATTTTCTCCTATGTTATTCGCAATGGGGATTTTTACGGGTGGCTTTTTGGGCCTACGCCAACACTCTTGTCTCGCCGGAGGGCCATCGTGCCAATTCTGTTTAACGTCCCAACCAACACTGGGACGACCACGCTGATGGGGCTACCACTTTGGATCTAGCAGTTTGTGGTGCAGCGTTTCTTACTCAGCCGCTGGATGCCAGAACAGACGCTGTTTGAGCCGCACCTCCTTGGTGAACAGACACTCGGATCGTACCTCCTCAATCTAGCTGAAGTCAGAAGGACAACAGTGCCCAGGCTGCACTACCAGCTAAGCACACAACTCTTAGCTGGCGGTCTTTGTCATCGCTTGACCTGTGGAAGCATGAGGTAGGAACTTGTAAGGACCAGAGCTATATTGGACGCTCTCCTTATCGACTCACCGTTTTGCAGCCCGGCGGTGATATGGACGACGGGTAAATACCCCGTCCAGGAGTTGGTGTCTACTACGTATGAGGGCTTCGTGGTCGCCAAAGTAAACGGGGTCTTCTTCTGTAGCTGTTATGCGCCTCCGCGGTGGCCGATCGAGCAGTTCACGCAGATGCTGCACCTTTTGGCGACCGTGCTTACAGGGTGAAGGCCGGTGGTATTAGTGGGAGGCTTTAATGCCTAGGCTGTGGAATGGGGAAGCCGTTTAACGAACCAGCGGGGTCAGATCCTGCTAGAGCCACTGACCATTTTAGATGTCGACTTGGCTAATGTCGGTATTAAGAGTACCTATAGTCGAAACGGTGCGGAGTCGATTATTGATGGCAAGTAGTTCGAACTGGAGAGTATACGATAGCTACACTCATAGCCATCACCTGGCGGTTCGCTACAGTATCGACGGTATCGACTACAACAACAGCAGGCAGCGGGTAGAGGAAGAGGTGGCTAGGCCATGGCCTACGGGCTAGGCGGCGGATGGAGCAAGCACGATCTGAGGAAGAATGAAACGAACAGCGGGTGGTATTCGCCGCTGCAAAAGCCGCGCTGAAGACCGAGATAAAAGCAAGCAAAAAAGCCTGTTTTGAAGGTCTCTCTCAGAGAGCCAATGCGAACCCGTGGGGTGACGCCTACAGGATCGTGATGGCCACGACGAGAGGTGTAATGGCTCCTACAGAGTAATCTCCAGAGATGTTGGAGGGGATCATCGAGGGGCTTTTTCCTCATCACGATTCTAGTTTAGCCTTCTTTCGTAGGATAGCCGGGGACTGGAACTGGCGATGAGGAGAGGGTCAGCTGGCCTTAAAAATAGATCGACACGGTAGGGCAGGTGCTCGAAAAGATCATCCTCATTAGAATATTGCGGTACACCGAGGGTGTAAATGGCCTGTCGAGTCGCCAATACGGTTTCCTTAAGGGGAGGTCGACCGTAAATGCTTCCATCCTGGATCCAGTATTATGGAATGGCATGTACGACGAGGTGTTAAGGTTAGAGTTCCTGAAGGGAGTGGAGATCGTCGGCTTTGCTAACGATATTACGCTCGAGGTATACGGTGAGTCGATTAAAAAAGTGGAGTTGACTACCACCCAATCGATCAAGGTTGTGGAGGCGTGGATGAGGTCCAGAAAACTGGAGTTGGCTCACCACAAAACTGAGGTGATGGCTGTGAACAACCGGAGGTCGGAGCAGCAGGCGGTGATCAGTGTAGGCGTGTAACGACCCTAAGTCGTTATCACCCTTACTATTCCATACTAATTAGGATTCCTCAGTAAATATAATGTAATTGTCACTTATGTGGAACATTGGCACTTTTACCCTAGTAGCGATAAAGTTTGCGTTTAAATGTAAAAACAGTAAATATAATGTGTCGCCCGAGTACGCACATGTGAATCAACGGTTCACCGTTAAGATAAACAAAGACCTAGAGGTCAGAACGCTCCGAGCGAGCACGTTGGAATCTACGAACCACCGTTAACGTAAATAGTAAATAGCGAGTCACGTGGGGTTCAACGAATGTCCGTTAACAACCAAAGGTATGAACTAGGTAGCCAAAACAGACGTGTACAGTCATAAATATTACTTGAAAGCCAACTTATAAAAGACATTACTATGTTCAGAGGGGGGCAGTCAGTATGTAGTCAGTTAATAGTTGAGTTTATAGAAGTCAGTTGATAGGAGTTAGTTTATAGATGAAAGTCTATAGTGAAATCTAGATGGGGAAGTCTAGAGAGTTAAAGTGTGAGCTGTGCTCAAGTGATAAGTTTTAGTTTTAAGTGTTTTAGTTTTATAAGAACAATGGACAATATAAGTGAAGAAAGGAAGTGATGTAGCAGTTATCAATTTGATGACAGTACCATGGGGGGGGAAAGGGAAATAAAGTACATCTTTTTGTACAGGCGAATGCACTATCCCGTCGAAGCGCTCCGTCAAACACTTGGGCGTGTTGATCGACGATCATCTCAGCTTCGGTAGCCACGTTGATTATGCCTGTAAAAGAGCCTCCACAGCTATTGCGGCACTGTCCCGGATGATGTCCAATAGCTCTGCGGTGTACGCCAGTAAGCGCAAGCTTCTGGCTAGTGTTGCTACGTCCATACTTAGGTATGGCGGCCAGGCGTGGGGCACCGTGCTAAGTACTGAATGCTACCGTGGTAAGCTGGAAAGTATTGTTCGTGCAGTTGAATCCCAGAATTTTTGGACTAGCGAAGTTGGATTTTTCTCCAAAACCGTGCATCGGACCTAACTTCGGAAGTGGTGCGCTGTATAGCGGGCCAGGTTTACTATACAGCGCACCACTTCCGAAGTTAAGTCCGAAGCATGGATTTGGAGAAAAATCCAACTTCGCTAGTCGAAAACTCCGATTTTCAACTAAATTGAGAATAATTACAGGTTGATGTGCCTGACGGTTGCGCGCGTACCATACCGTGTCACACGACGCGCTCTGCGTTATCACTGGTATGCTGCCTATCGGCGTCCTTATCAGGGAGGACATGTAGTGCTTCAAAATGCGCGGCACAATAGGCGAAACTACCGGGGGTGCCGGGGGTGCCAGGCACCCCCTAGAATTTGAATGCGTTGCTGTGAGATATGGGGCGATGAATGATGAATGGGTGAACTAAAGAATATTTTGTTTGTAGTGCACCCCCTGGCAGAAATTCGTAGTTTCGCCAATGCACAAGAGGCATACGCAGGACTGCCAGGATGGCCTCCATGGTCGAATGGCAGCGCTCGTAGGGCAGTTCCACCAAAGGAAGGCGGACCCGTAGGTTGACACCGTTGGTAGATAGTTGTCGGATGCAGCCTTGAAGTCGATAAACGGGTGATGCGTTGGGACGGCATTTCTAAAGGATTTGCCTTAATATTCATCAGTTGCGATGTTCCTATATTAAACAGGTTGTACCATAACGGGAAGCTTTTTCACACCATCGTGCTAAAAAGTGACTGGACGCTAAGTCGGCTGTGATGGTCGTATGCTTATATTCCTCCAGATGAAAGTGATTCAAACTATTTTGTTTTGTTCATTTCACATGTCTGTCTCTACACTGAACGTTGAATAAACTGATGTTCCGGAAGCAATGGTTGTAAACCGCTTTTTTTTTATTTCATTTCCCAGATATTATACCGCATTTAGTTCACTACTGGACTGCGAACTGCGACTTTATAAGTGCGAAAACGTAAATAAAAGTGCGCGATTGCATCAAATCAGGTTGATGTCTTCGGCGCACTATTTCTTCAATCTATGGAGAACAAGTGCTCTGAAGACACCGAGTTGATTTGATGCAATCGCGCACTTTTATTAGCGTTTTCGCACTCGTGAAAACTAGTGCGATAGTCCAGTGGTGAACTAAATGCGCTATATTTTTGCCAAATGTAATCCTGCAGCACATTTCTATCCCAGGCTTACCCTTGAGGTGGCATCTGTTTTTATTTCACCTTCCTCAGGGCTCGGCCGAAAAATTGCGGATCGTCAATATCAATCGACGCACATGTTACTTCGGTGTGGTGTGTTATCGTGGGAGGAAGAATAAATATCGCCTTCGTATGAATGTGACCAACAGAATCCGAACCGGCAACAACAGACAACTTCAAATGATGACTGCGCATGATAATGAAGAATACACCACTGATCATGTTCGAGTGGCTTAAGATTAATGATGGAAACTGAAACTCATGTCGTTTTTGTTGATTGTGGTAAATTAGTTGTTTATCATCACATTCAAATGATACTTCACTTAGATCAGAAGTGTTTTAGCTGTAAAGTCAAATATTAGTTGCACTTTTACGAAGACACTATCCTTCTAAAATAAGTGTTTGGGCCCAAAACAATTTTGACTGGGAATTCTTTGAAAGCAGTAGGGTAAAATAAATAGAATCCGTTTTTATTATTTTATAGATCCATTCATCAGAAAAATTGTATATTCGTTATTTGACCTGCTCACGTGTTCCAACAAGGACACACCTTTGTTCAGTGCCAAAAACGTCTGTGAAACTACTATTGTGAGCTGCTATTGTGATCATAAAAGCTCGTCTGTTTAATTTTATCCTCGAGACGGACAAACGTCTCTACCAATAAATTTCCACCAAATTCCCAACTTTCCCAAGTCTTTGTCATCGTCCATTTTCCGCACGATACATCAACTGAACGTCGTCAGAACCGCTCCCAATTTCCCACGCTGCTTAACTACATAGGTATGTCGACGATTTAAATGCAACAGACAACAACGACGACGTCGAACTTCGAGCAGCGGCAACAACCGCATCATCCGCAAGGGAATCCCGGGAGTATTTTTGTATTTTACAGCC
Source organism: Aedes albopictus (assembly GCF_035046485.1). Taxonomy (NCBI): domain Eukaryota; kingdom Metazoa; phylum Arthropoda; class Insecta; order Diptera; family Culicidae; genus Aedes; species Aedes albopictus. Next base: position 255,608,128 of record NC_085138.1, on the reverse strand, counting down.
ACAGCACAGCCAGCGTGTTCGTTCTGGGACAAATCGTTGTCGCGCCAAAAACCCAGTCGCGCGCGCGAGTGACCGACGGACGACCCGCATTACCTAGCTATGCATATGTAGCTATGGGTGGGTGACTAACTCGATGTCTCTGTAATTAACGGCGTCGCATGTAGGGAAAGCAGCGTTGCTTGATGGGGTATGATATTGGCACGCTACCAGACGGCAGCTAGGTAGCTTTCTTTGTACCTTTGTACGACGCAGTGGTTGAGATACGACTCGGGACTAAAACAGTTTTTTTGTTGGTTTTTACTTCTGTGTATTTCAACTAAGGCTAATTCTACACAGGGAAAGCAGCGGATACATGAATCCCTAACCCAATTTGATTTCCTTTGCATTGAGTTTAACCTCAGATGGTGAGGTTTACATCTATATGCAAAGTAAAGTTGGTAAACTTAGTTTTATCCATAAACTGGAAGTCACAAAACACCAATAGGAAGGACTAAATACTATAGTTCCTTGAATTACCAGAACACATATACTAAAATTGGGACGACACTAGATTTCGGTTTGGTAGATCTTTCACCGCAACGCAGCCCAAAAAAAATGATCTACCCACACTACGAGCTACGTTAAAGATCGAGCATATTTTAAACCTACTCAACTATTCATCCATCAGCACGGGTCGCCTGACACCTTGGATTGGGGTTACCTGTTTGGTGGACTTTTACCCCCAGAACAGGGGGTCCGTAGTGCTATTCCATGCCGGCAGCTACACGGGCATGGCTAGTACTTAGACTACCCGTTGGACTCAAGCTCCTGGATGGGGAGCGGGGACCAATTCAACTCGGTGTTGGTCAGCCCGCCATTTTCTCTGTAGTTCATGTACGATTCGAGAAACCGTGGAAGTAACGGAATCGGTTGACCACTAGCGCATTCGACCATGCAGCGGCGCCATACCGTAGTATGGAGACCGCTACTGTCGCGAGACATACCCTTAATTTATACTATTGCCGAGCTATTTGACACTATCTTTGACTATACCATTATCATGCCCTTTTGCTGGCGTATTCCTCATGGCTTCCGAATTTGAGCTTATGATCATGACCCCCATTGCTGATCGTGCACCCGCCTATGGTGACCACTGTCTGCTGTTCAAATTTGCGGTTGTTTACCATTGATTGAGTGCAATCCCCATCAAACTACAACCCTGGCAGACAAACAAGGCAGCAGTGCACTTTTACTTTCATCTGCGTGGAGGTTTCAACCTAACAATAGTTCGATACGATCGCCAGCCTCGTCAGTGCGATTCAGGTAGCTGATCTACATCGTGATCATGGAGCCTCGTCCGTTATCAGCCTGCGCGATAAGGAGAGCTACTGTCGGAGTTACCACGAAGAGCTGAACTACGGGAGAGCGGACCCGATCATCATAGCAAGAGGTTGCAAACTTTTGTTTTAGGAGACGATGACCAGTATCGCAAAGGTCACGGTCCGGTCCAGTAAGGGAGCACCCACGCTCGTGAGAATTTTAATGTGTTAGTTATAAGTAGGGTGCCTGTACCAGTTATCGCACTACCTAAGGAAAACTACTTCGACAAAAATAAGAAGAAGACCGACGAATGTCGTCGATATGTCAAATGATAGATTTGTTTTCATACTTTTCAGGAAAAATATAAAATCTGAGTCAAACCCACTTTTACTATTTATTACGGCGTGTGCCAATGATAGGAACCCTGTACCAGTTATAGACATACTTTTTAATTTCGGTTCCACTTCGCACTATTTACATGCATTCCTTATGGGATTTGCCATAACTGGTACACTATGGCGAAATAGGGTGCAAGGAAGCCGAAATTTTAAGGAAATTGATTTATTTCTATCATAATTTAAGAAAAATGTGAAATTTGAATGAGTGCAATCATCTTTTATGAACGTGATCCAGAGATGTCCATATCCTCAGTGTGGGAAAGAGAAATAGAAAATACACCACTCACGCTGTGCATCTGAACAGGAGCCCTTCTCTTATATGTGGATCCACCACTGCGTTTCGGATGCGCGCAAGCTTTGTGGGTAGAAATAAATCAGGCTAAACATTTCAATAGGTCCTATCTGCATTTGAGAGACTCTCTTTGTTCACTCTCTCTTTCAATTATTGCAATGTAATGGTACACTTTTCAACTATTTTTGCAGTACAAATCAAAAGACGATTGTTTTGACCATCGTTCAATGCAAGGAGACAATCATAATACAAATAAACAGCTGAGATATTAACGAAAGAGAGGGAAACCAAAGAGAGCCTCTCTTCTGCAGATTGGACCTTTAGACATGTTTGGCCTGAAATCTCTTAGCTCCCTGAGCACTAGGCCACACAACAGTGCGGCGAGAGCGATTTAAAATTCTCTTCGGTGAAAGTGTAAAAAATCACCCGGGCGCGCGCTCCAGTGAGGTTTTTGCGCCAGAGTGCGCGCTGCGGTGAAACACCGGAGAGTTCTCGCCCCGGCGACACCATGCTGATAATTCGGTGACTGCTGGGTGAAAACACGGGAGAGCGCCGGAGAGCGATGCGCGCAAAAGAGTGAGCCACACTCGATCCAAGGCGGACGAGCAAGAGCACGCACTAGCGCTTGGTCTACCTACCACCCAAAACAAGAGAAACTGGCTTCTTGGTGTGGTGAAAAATGTTCCTATCCCCAGTGTGGTCGATAAACTGACGCCGCAGTGAATCGCTACAGTGAAATGCCATCTCTGACGTGATCTATTGTTCACATATTTTTTCTTGATGATTTGCATCGTTAAAAGTTAAAAATCAACTATGGCGAATTTGAGGTACTATAGCCATAACTGGTACACTGAGCCTAGTAGAATAAAAGTATCGTCCAACTGTTAATAAATGTAGTTTTCCGGGAAATAAAGTGTATTTTTAAAGTGTGATGTGTGTTTCGTGTTGTACAACCGCTCCTTGGAAGAATTAGGCCACGATCGTCGAGGATAAGGCCTTCCAAGTGATTGCATGGCGAATGCAGGCCCCCCTTTCTTCGCCGCCAACTACATCGCCAGTCGCCCGGTCGATGTACGGTAAACTGCCTGCAACGGAGCTATCGAAATAAGAAAGGAGTTGACGCAGGTAACACGGCAGAACCGCTCAACCATCATCACCTCTATTTTGTGGTGCACGAGTGCCAACTGTCTCAATCTCATCCAGTAGTCCTCCACTAAGCTAATTGTGTGCGTTGATGTCATTTTCACTTCCTCTATTGACTCGTCGTATATCGTGAGGATCGGTTATTCAGCTATTGCGATAAATTCGCCGCTTGTCACTTGGGCAACCTTGCTTTGGCCATAGGAGACGGGGGCCCATGGCTATCGTGACGCGGGAACAACGTTTCCACGATCTTCTGCAGCATCTCGGGAGAGCGTTCTGGGGGTCTTGACGCGCTCTTCGTCTTGGTCATGACTACTCTGTAGGCATCACCCCGTGTTGGCTGCCTGGCAGAGATTTTTGAGTCTTTCGACCGTCTCAATCACGAAAACCCTCAAAGCGCAAGAAGGTCGTTGAGAAAATCATCGACCGCAGCATTGAATGACAGTACAGGGCATTTTAATTCAGAGTACTGCACAAATGTGTCTTATCCGATTCCATCCCGGTCGTTTCCAGAGTGAGACGAGGATGTATACTATCACCGCTACTGCTCCTCATTTTAATCGATGAGATCCTGGTAGGTGCGATTGATCGTGAACTAAATCGTGGGTTGATGTGGCAACCCATTATCATGGAGCCTTTGAACTGGTTGATGACGTTGCTCTCCTAGCTCAACGGTTCTCTAATATGCAGAGTAAGTTCAATGATCTTGCCGATCGCTCCTCGGCGGCAGGTTACTATCAACGTCAACAAGACCAAATTGTTGGATGTAAACACGGTCAACCCTTCCAGCTTTACGGTAGCTGGGCAAGCAGTGGAGAATTTTGAAAGCTTCTAATATCTTGGTAGCCAAATAGCGGCCAATGGTGGCACCAAGATCTACAGGGGATAGACAAAATGTTCGGGACAAGCAAAATGTTCACTTTTCAAAAAATGTTCAACTAGCTGTAACTTTTCGAAAAGTGCATCAAATATTCTCAAATTTTTACTGTGAGTGCATCAACTAGTTGTGCATCAGTGGTTCAAATTTGAAAATGGTCGGGCCATTCTCCACGAAGTTATAAAGATTCTTGAAAAAAGTAAAATTATCCGATGGCCAACTTTGAGCTGTTATATCTCCGGATTCAATGAACCGATTGAAATGAAATTTTGACCATTTATGACTTCTATAATGAACTCTGGAAAACATTTGACTTAACTTGAAATATAATTTTCTTCCGTGTTAAAAATATTAAGTTGAGTCAATGGTTTTTCATAGCTCATTATATAAGTCATAAATGGACAAAATTTCATTTCAATCGGTTCATTGAATCCGAAGACATAACAGCTCAAAGTTGGCTATCGGATAATTTTACCTTTTTCAAGAATCCTTATAAGTTCGTGGAGAATGGCCCGATCTTTTTCAAATTTGAACCACTGATGCACAACTAGTTGATGCACTCACAGTAAACATTTGAGAACATTTGATGCACTTTTCGAAAAGTTACAGCTAGTTGAACATTTTTTGAAAAGTGAAAATTTTGCCTGTCCCAAACATTTTGTCTATCCCCTGTACATAGGTGCACGGATCAAGAAGGCGATGGCTGCCTTTGATCCATGCACCAATGTCGGTTTGCTTTAGGTTTCTGGCACCAATACACAAGTCTTGCTGGACCGCATGATGACCGTGCTAACAGGGCGAAGGCCGGTGGTAATAGCGGGTGACTTTAATGCCTAGGCCGTGGAATGGGGAAACCGTTTCACGAACAACCGGGGTTAGATCCTGCTAGAGACACTGGCCATATTAGATGTTGACTTGGCTAATGGAAGTCGATTACTGACGTGACTTGTTGTAGTCCTGGCCTTACAAGTAGTTCAAACTAGAGAGTAGACGATAGCTACACTCACAGCGATCACCTGCACTCAGGAAAATTGCCTCATACTTAATGGCAAATATCCATGTGCCAAATCACATCCAAAGTATACGCAACCAATACCCGATTACGCAGGCAAATTAGCGCATGAATAGTATGTGCTCTAAACTGTATGAGTCGCTGCTGTATGGTGCCTCATCAAAAGTATGAGTCGCACTAATGGAAAACATTTGTTTACTCCCATTGCAAAAATCCATGTCCCGGACACATAGAAGGAATGAAGATTTTTTTCCCAGTGTGGCGGTTCGCTACAGTATCGACTACAACAACAGCAGGCAGCAAGTAGAGGAAGAGGCGGCTAGGCCAACGCCAAGCCCTCGCAGGTGGGAGACATCACACCCTAAAACGAAAGTACACAGCGAATGAGTAACTTGCGAAAAGACAAAGGATTTTTCACTCATATTGGCGTACGACTGGATCAGCACAAAAAATGTGCTGATCCGGTGTTACACAAATTTGCGTGAAATTTCACACAAGTTTGCATGAAATCTTTTGTCTTTTCGATCGCTGCGTGAAAGTTACTCCTTGCTCTGTGTACATCGATCTTTCCGTGTGGTTCAGACGGCGACGAGCTGGTAACGATGCTCTCGCGTGCGCGCGATGCGACCATGCCTAGGCGAGTCCACCCTAGAAATAGGAGACCACCGGCTTACGGACCTGCGCCGCGCCATCCTGAGGGCTAGGGGGCGGATGCAGCGAGCACGATCTGAGGAAGAGCGAAATGAATAGCGGGTGGTGTTCGCCACTGCAAAACTGCGTTGAAGACCGAAATAAGGGCAAGCATAAAGGTCTACTTCGAGAGTCATGTGAATCCGTGGGGTGATAACTACAGGATCGTGATGGCCTGGGTCTCTTCTCGTCCTTCAGGTTCAATGGATCATTGAAGCCGACTTTTCCGCTTCTCACCGCATCAAAACAAAAGCGCCATCGTATACACTGAAAAAAAAAGTGTAGTAATACGACCCACGGCAATATGCTTAATTTTACCATGCCCAAATATTGTAAACACAACCAAAAATTTCTTTACACCTACCACAAACCAATGAAAATTACCATGCCACATGGTAACTTGAACATAGTGAGATTCATAATATCCATATTCAGCATTACTATTCGGTTTTTACCATTCGTCGAGCAGACATAGTAATATTGACTCAAAAAATGTTGGCCAAAACTTGCAACATTATCAAGATAACAATGCATCATAGTTGTTGCAAATCTGTGGATGTTTTATTAATCTTTTAGCTCGCTGAGTATCATATGACGTTTTTGTTCGCCATATTGATTAGTTTCTTTTCGGGAAACGTTTGCTGGATTAGCGGATAATTGTACAGAGGGACTAGGGAAGGATGGCTGCGGATGGAATTTTCGACTGTACGGGCTTGTAATCATTGCTTCGGCAACTGCAAGAGGTAAGTTGAACAGCTAGGGAAGATTCGCTGGTCACACTCCCGAACCTTATTCTGAACCGCCTTAACTATCCTTTCAGGATTCCTTTACGGCACCCGAGGCCGCACATCCAGCACTTTGCGGGTCACAGCGCAAACACGACGACAACCGTTTAAGAAATCCGGCTCCCCAGATGCAACACTGGTCCTCTAAGTTGCGGCTCCCTTAGCGATTTTAACCAGCGAAGAACTACCGTTTTGGAGGAATCACCTCTAAAAACCTCTACGCTAGAAAACCACTCCCGCTCAACCTCCGAGACGGTCCCCGAGTCCACCAGCCCGATGCACACAACGCTGACCAGAAAGCAAGCCAACCGCCAATACATAGAACTTCTGCAACGATTCCCGAGAAGTCGTTTCGTCAATCCTTACTTTTCCCCTCGAATGAGCTTCTTTCTCTGCCGGTACCGCATCCGCCGATTCCGCGTAAAACTTTCATCTACATCCGGAAACAATTCTGCCGCCGGATCCTCCCTCAGATCCTCATCTGATAATCACGAGTTGCCCGTCTTCATTATTGCGGCCAATGAAATTCTGCTATAGCCGCCTGTGGAGAATATGGCTGAACATAAGTGTTAATTTTGCTAATATGTTTCTTATTATATTATATTCTTATCAATAAATTTAAATAAATTTGTCCCTCTGCATTTTTTATTTTCAACGTAAATAAAACAGATGACAATACCGTTGAACTACGCCATAGTAATTGAAACCATATTACGATGGTCAAGCATACTATGCAGTGTACCATGCGCATAGTAAAGTTAACTACAAAATTTGATTTAAAAATACTATGAAATGTAAACATTAAGCAACATGGTAAATTGAACCCCGCGCATGGTAATTTCAAGCAAAAAGTATGGTCTACAAAAATCAAGTAGTAAAGTTGTTTTAATTTCACCCTCGATACAGTCAGAATTACCATGTCCCTTTTTTCAGTGTATGGACGATAACACAGTGACAGCAGTTGAGTTACGTCAAACACACAAGGCTACGGTGGCGCTATCTGTTCATTTCATAGCGGCCGTTTTAGTTATTTCAGTGATCCATTGCTTCGCCAAACTTCCCTCCATCTCCATCAGCGTCATGGACGATCCACTGCAGTGCAGTGTCCAGGAATGCATGGGTACGCTGCTCAATCCCGTTGTTGTAGAGCACAATCGGAATATACTGGAATAGTAAGGACTTGCTTCCCCCACATCGAGTTGAACGATTCGACGTCTCGTAACACCGCAGCAGCGGCTTATTGTTGCCCTTTTGCATGACTCTGGGAGCCAGATTGTTTACACTTTCCTTTTGGCGCCGTTGTGCAGCAGCCGATGGTGCTTATACTGGCATCCGCTTTTCTCACATAATTTCGCTGATTTGCAGGATCCTCGATGGGTAAGGCAACTACGAATGAACTTGTCGACTGTAGCACATCTTCCCTGACAAACGAGTCACACGGAACTGATGCCAAATTGCTTCGGTTTCGGAGCTGTTTCGGTATGCGCATTCAAGAATCTATCCTCCATTCTTCCCCGATGAGATTAGTGGTCGACAAAATGTTCGAAAACTGCTGCATTGTTACGGTGCTTGCTGCTTCTGCCAATTTGTACAACCAGTCATTGAATTCAGATAATGCCAATGAACGAAAAGACAGACGATGAGTTGCCCAATTCAAGCGAATCATGGGAGGAAGCCACTCATTCAAACTGTGAAGTAGTGTTAGGTTGTATAGGTGCTCTTTCAGTTCACAGGCATTGACCGTGGCTAACGCGAAGTCCGCGAGAGTTCCGAGACGTTCTGCTTTGGGAGCAGGTAGGCTGTTGATCTTCTGCAGCAGCGAATACACGATGATTTCTGGGCGTCCGAAGAGCATCTTCAGGGTAGCCAGGGCTATCTCACCAGGACCCAGGACCATCTGCATATGAATCAGAAGCGGTACCCGGATAAAAACTAACTATAGGATATTTGGTGAAAACCATTCCTGTACCATACAGTGTACCAGCTACAATAAAGTGTATTGTAAAGGAATGGTTTGCTAAAAGCTGTGCACATTGTAGCTACTATACATTTACATCCGCTTAATATATTATACTGTTTTTCTTACGTTTGAACCATTCACTATTCCGAAATATGATTTTTCCGTGCATTTTTAATTATTTATTCAGTTTTAGATTTTTGCGTGCTTTGTTTTGTTGATGACTTTTTTGTTGCAAAGGAAAGGAAAGAGAAAAAAGTGAATAAGTTGAAACATCTATTTAAAGTTAATAAAATGTTTAAATAAGTGGTAAACCAGGAACGACTGCAGATCCAAGATATATGTACGAATACGAATAAAGATCAGCCCGGAGAGACGCAGGTCAGATTACCGTAAATCAATGGATGAGTTCAACACTATTATTTCTGTATTTGCATTTAGGGGAGTTTTCTGCTCTTCTCTCATGTGAACTTGCCTTCTACCACAACCGAACATTGGCGTAGCTAGGGGGGGGGGGGGGGGGGGTACAAATTTGACACCCCTTAGAATTTTTCCTTAACAGTCATCTAAAATTTAAAATTTCACACAATATATTTCAATATTTATTAAAGGCACATTTGAATAAAACTTAAACAACACCCGGAATTACTTAAACACCTGTTACACGTTTTGGCGTTTTGGATATTGGTAAGAACAATCAACAATTCCATGGATTCTTCCAGTAATACCTTTATCTACAGGGGATGGCCAAAATGTTTGGGATAGGCAACTTTTTTTCCCCCACAAAAAAATTCAACATGCTGTAACTTTTCATAGAGTGCATCAAAAAATCTCAAATTTTGAGTGTTTGTCAACCTATTATATGTGCATCATTGGTTCAAATTTGGATTCGATTGATTAACAACTCATTTTTGAGCTGTCATATCTCGGAAACCAGTAAACCGCATTGAATGAATTGTTCAACGTTTATCAACAATATATTGATACTCAATACGACGTTATAAAATGTAATATTTTCTCACGGCGAATTAGGTTATAGCGGGTTGAAATTTTTACCCATATAGAGGAAAATAAGTCAAATTTACAATATCACACAAAAATTATTAAATTTGATCTTTCTTTAATCTAAATAGGCTCTAATATATCTGATTAGAGATACCTTGATAACAGAAGTGAAAAATCTTTGGATATCAACACTAAAATTTATTGACATTAACGTAAAAAAAATACATATTTTCGAAGAAAATCCAAAAAGTGTCAATCCATGATAACTTTTTTCAACGTTTAAAAAGTACCTGTGTTTTAATAGTTTGTGAAGCATATACATATTGTTAGTGTACGTTCAAAATTTCATTCAATTCAGTTCTCTGGTTTCCGAGATATGACAGCTCAAAAATGAGTTGTCTAAAAAATAGTGTTTTACCCGCACAGTTCTAACTTTGCGAAACATTAATCAATCGAGCCCAAATTTGTATCAATGATGCACATATAATAGGTTGACAAATAGTCAAAATTTGAGATTTTTTCATGCACTCTATGAAAAGTTATAGCATGTTGAAGTTTTTTGTAAGAGAAAAAAAGTTGCCTATCCCAAACATTTTGGCCACCCCCTGTATTCAAACAGTGATTTTTCTAGGCTTCCTCTAGGGATTCCTCCCGATAGTTCTTTAACAAACTTGTACATACTACCCAAGTAACACACTTGTCACCGAAGAGTCACGGCGGCGCAGGTTTTTGTTGCGCAGAAGTCACTGTGACTTACTTTTAACAAATAAACACTTACTTGCTAGAAGTAAGTCACAGTGACTTTTGCGCAACATAAACCTGCGCCGCCGTGACTTTTCGGTGACAAGTGTGTTACTTGAGTAGAAATTTGAACGGAGATTGATCCAGCAATTTCTCGAAGTATTTGTTTCGAAATTCTTACTATGGTACTTCTTGGAATTCTGCTAGAGATTCTTCTAAGAATTTATCTTGGGATTTCTTCAGGAATTCCTGGTGGGGTTATTTAGCAAAACCTTCCTGGGTTTCTTTCAGAAGTTTCTTCCAGTGATTCTTCCAGGAATTCCTTCAGAGATTTTATTCATGTGGAGTCTCGTAGCCATGCGGTTAAGGTCACCAAGCTTCTAATCGCACCATGCTGTGGGGTGAGGGTTCGATTCCCGCTCCGGGCGATGAAACTTTTCGTGAGAATAGTTTCTTCTCCGTATCCACTGGTGCATGCTCCGTGTGTCCCTTGTCTAATGTTATGTTCAGTCTGTACAGCCTTTAGCTGAAGACGGTGTCCGCGTCTTTTTTTTATTCAGAGATTTTTCCAGAAATTTCTCATGAAATTCCTCCAGGAGCTTATATTGGCCTTCCCCCGGGAACTGTGGCTAGGATTCCAGCAAGTTCTCTTAGAACTCCTCCAATAATTCTCACTGTGATACCTTCAGGAATTCTACTAGGGAAGTTCTTTCGGAAATTCTTCCAGAAAATCATCCTGGGAGTTTTCTAAAAATCTCTTCGGTGTTTCTTCCAGAGATTTCTTCAAGGATTTAACCAGGACTTCCTCCAGAGGTTATTCCAGAAATTCCGCAGGGGATTTCTTCAAGTACTTCTATTGGCCTTCCTCCATGAATTCCGGCTGGAATTCTTCAAGCAATTCCAATTATAACTCCTTCAGAAATACTTCTAGGGATTTCACCTGGCATATTTGCATACTGCAATACTTTCGGGAAATCTTCCTGAGATTCCTCAAAAAATTTCTCCTGCGATTCTATCAGGGATTCCTCTAGTATACTTCTACCGATTCTTTCTAGGAGAATTGTAGGTATTCCTCCGGTCACTTGGTAGAGAAACTTCTTTTAGGATACCCCCGGCATTCCTGATTCAAGGATTTCTCTTGCAATTACTTTTATGATACCTCCCTGAATTCTAGAAATCCCTCCAGATCCGCGCTTCCCAAACTCCCAAAATCCGCTTCCCAATTTTGGGAAACGCTGCTCCAGTTATCCCAGAAGGGATTCTTCTAGCAATTCCTGTGGTTCTTCCAGCTATTCTTCCATAATACATTCTAACTATGGTAGTTCAGAAATTATGCTACGGATTCTTCTAGAGCTTTCTCTTGGCATATTTGCTGGAATCTTTCCAGGTCACTTCCTGGAATTCTTGCAGAAATTTCTTTGGTTGTCCTACCAGGGGTTTCTCCAAGGACTCATTCAGGAATTCCTATAGAAATTCCTCATGGAATTCCTGCAGAAACTCCGTTTGGCCTTCCTCCAAAAATACCTCAACCCGAGCAGAAGGGCTTTTTTTTCCTGTTCGGGTTTGTCACTGCGACCAGTTTTTAGATCTATTGTGACAGCAGAAGGGCATACCTAACAAATACCATGCGAAGAGCAACATGTGCTCTAATACCTAAAATTGCTATTGCTGCGTTTGTTGGTATAGCAGTGAAAATAACCGAAAAACAAGATTTGCTATTACATCATGAAGTCATCGAACAAATGAAGCATTCAATAACAAGAAATGTTATTGGTTTGTTATTCAATTACTTTGGAATAACAAATACAGCACTTGAATTTTTAGGTATGCATTCATTATTGAAATAACAAGACTTGTTATTTTCTAGGTGTTATTTATACGAAATTTTGATATTCATTTTTGTTATTTTGACTCTTATTACCACCTAATAAAGGGCATATCAAGGTATGGTAGTATTTAAGATAAATACCTTGACATGTTATTCACTTGTTATTTTCTTCTTCTCGGGAAACAACTCCTCCTAAGGTTCTTCCAGCAATTCCTTCAGAAATTCTTATTATGATACGTCCAGATATTCTTCTTGTTTACGAATTTATCGTAGCATTATAGCTGGAATTCTTCCGAGAAATCTTCCTGATATTTCTATTCCTCGCGATTCCTTCAGGACCTTCTTTAAAGATTCTTCCAGAATACCTCTACCGGTTCTTGAAGAGAACCTTGGCATTCCAAGGATTTTTTTTTCTTTGGATTCCGCCAGGCATTCCTGATTGGGTTTCTTCTATAAATTCTTGTATAGTTTCCTCCAGCAATACCTCCTAGGATTTCCACTGAGATTTCTACAACGATACACCCCAGAATTCTTTTAACAATACCTCCTGAGATTTATCCTGTGATTTTTTCAGAAGCTCTCCGGTGATCATCCAGGCACTTGTATGGAAAATATTTTATCCAAGGATTCTCTCAAAAAAAATTCATGGGATTTCTCCCGGAACTCCACTTGGGCTTCCTCCTGGAATTTCAGCTAGATTTCTCAAACAGTTCCTACTGTGGTTCTTCCAGCAATACCTCCTAGGACTCCTCCAGAATTTCTTACTGTAATATCTCCTGGAATTTTTCTAGGAATCATTCTAAGAATTTCTCCAAGGATTCCTCCAAAGCTTGCAGGGATTCTTCAAGGCAATCTTTCTAGGAGCATTGCAGAAGTACCTTCAGTGTTTCCTCTTGGAAATCCTAAAGGTTTTCCTGGAATTTCTCCAAATATTTCTCATTGGATTCTTCCAGAAAATCCTCTTGACTTTCATCCAGAAACTCCTCCTGGGATTCCATAAGCGATTCCTGCTTAAGTGTAGAATTAGCATAAGTTAAAATACACAATAATGAAAATGAAAAAAAAAATCCTGTTGCTTCTAATGTTTTAGGAATGCCTCCTGTAGATCTCGTCAAGAAATTCTCACGGTGATACCTGCAGGAATCCATCTAGGGATTTCTCCTGGCCTTCTAGCTACGATTCTTCTAGGCAGTGTTCCTAGGATACTTCCAGAAATGCCTTTGATACTTCCATCTATTTTTCTAGAGACTCATCCAGGAATTATTATAGAGTTTTTATTTGTGGATTACTGTAGAAATTAATCGCGGTATTACTTCTGGAACTCCTCTTGGGCTTCTTAAAGGAATTCCAGTAGAAATCTCTAGAGGAATCCATAATCGAATTTCGGGAATGGTTGGAATTTCCAGAGAAATCCTAGAAGGTATTACTAGAGAAATCTCTAGTGAAATCCTATAGGAATGTACGGGAAAAAACTTGTAATTAATTAGAAGGCACAGAATGTTGCTAATTGACAAATTGAGAGATGAATTTGCGAAAAAAAATCGCGTTCTGGTGGGATTCAAACCTACTACTCCGTATTCGCTATACCGTAGTATGACCATTTCTTTGAGGATTCCTTCGACATGATTATTATTCTTTTTTTTTATTTTCTGCGGTAGTTTCATTAGATTTTCATCAGCAAATTCTTTGAATTTTTTTTTGCTTAATTTCAATGGCTATTCTTCTGAAATTATATCAGCAATTTCTTTTTCAGTTATTTTGCGGATTTATTGGGCAATTTTATTATGATCATTTTTTAAATCCTTTATGATTTAACTGTATTTATATTCATTGCTTCCGAAAGTTGCTGAATTGGAAAATACAAAATTCCTAACTGGTCTTGTTCAAAGAAAATCCCATGAAATTCACGAAAAACTTACTGAAAAAATTCCCAAAGAAATTGTCGGGAAAAATCCATCAAAATTACATTAGAGCTTTCAAAGTAGTTGCCAAAAGAACTCATATAAGAATTACCAGAGGAATTCCTGAATAAAAAATATTAAGACTTTTTGAGGAAATTGGCCAAATCCAATCTCAAAATAAAATTATTTCGGCAATTCTATATATTATATAAAAAAAACAAAGAAATGAATTCGAAGAAATTCTCAAAGAATATTCTGAAAGCATTGAAGGAATTTCTGAAGAAAATTTAAAAAGAACCCCAAAAGTAATTTCCGTAGAATCGCCGTGACCAAATTTTTAAAGAACCGCCAAAGTTTTTTTTTCAAATAAATTCCCGAAGGAAATCACTAAGAAATTTGCTGAATCAATTTCCAAAGGAATTCCCCAATTATTACGAATTTGCCAAAATTTTTCGAATGAATTGCTGATGAAACTCCCGAATAAATGTTCAATGTAAGTAATATCGGAATTGCCGAAGGTACTCCGGAATCATTTGCTGCAGGAATTCCTTACATAAAAACTGAAGAAATCTAGAAGAAAGTGTCTGAAGATTTTCCAATAAAATTATAGAAGCGATTTATGAAAGATTTTCCGAAGGAGATTTCGAAGGAATTGGCGAAGGAATACCGAACAGCATAAATAATAAAATTCCAAAAAAATGGACGAAAATCCAAAAAAAGTAGAATGACTTACCGAAGACATTTAAAAACAAATGTGTGGAAGTTCCCAGAGTCATTGTCGAATGGCCTCACTAAAAGAATTTCCTAAGGAATTGCCTGAAGAATAATTGGAGAATTTTTAAAAGCAAATATCAATAGAATTGCTGACATTAACAAAACAATGCTTGAAATGCTATTTAAAAAATCAGCTGTATAGAGCATTCCATTCACCAGATATATTAATATATGGTAATTACCAATCCAGTCGAAATCGGAATTTGGTGCGAACATCAGGATCCCAATGAGAAAAATCGAAGTTCGCTCGCACCAAATTCCGGGTTTCAACTGAATTGATAATATGTTAGTGAAGCTTCAGAACGGAACTCAGGAATGTGTGTGGGAATTTTGTAGTTTTGAGAATCATACTCACAATTTTTCTGTAAAAGTATTTTCATGTCCACGTGGTGATATTCAACTAATTAAAAAACGCTTTGTAGCCATTAATTTTGTGGCCAAACCAAAAATGCAAATATGTATTCTGATTTTGAAATTATAAGTATTTATATTTCTTAAAATTGTTCTTGAAACCTATTTTTATAAGGGTTGTTATCATGCAACAAAACAAAGAGGATGTCAGGATGAATACAAGTCAAACGCAAATTTGTGGATATTTTATAGTTTCCGAGATTTACACGTCTAATAATCGCTTCGAAAATGTGTTCCAATGGACCTGATTGTTTTCAATCCACAAAACAGGGGTTGTTGCGATGATTGTTAAATACTTAAGTTCAAACTGAAAATACGCGTTTGATTGCCTTCCAGGTAGTAATTGTTCTTCCTCTACAAGTGGTTGGGGAAGCGGTGCCTGTACGATAGGCAATCGCTTTCGCTCTTCGTACATATGTACTACAGAGATGGTTATATTTGCGGTTTAGGGGAAGATGATATAGATCGATGAGATTAGAATTGAACCTTATGACAACTAAGTTCATTTCATTTATTTAGTTTACATCAAATTCATGATAATACTGAATCAACAATTTGCCGCCATAATACTCGATTTGCAGCTGCAGCTCTCCAACGTCGGTCACGCCCAACACTCGCCAGATCACGCTCCACCTGGTCCGCCCATCGTGCTCTCTGCGCTCCACGCCTTCTTGTACCAACCGGATGGTTAGCAAACACCAACTTAGCAGGGTTGTTGTCCGGCATTCTTGCAACATTCCCTGCCCATCGTATCCTTCCGGCTTTGGCCACTTTCTGGATGCTGGGTTCGCCGTAAAGTGCAGCGAGCTCGTGGTTCATCCTTCTCCGCCACACACCGTTCTCCTGCACGCCGCCGAAGATCGTCCTTAGCACCCGTCGCTCGAAAACTCCGAGTGCTTGCAGGTCCTCCTCGAGCATCGTCCATGTCTCGTGTCCGTAGAGAACCCCCGGTCTTATTAACGTCTTGTACATGGTACATTTGGTGCGGGGGTGAATCTTTTTTGACCGCAGTTTCTTCTGGAGCCCATAGTAGGCACGACTTCCACTGATGATGTGCCTTCGTATTTCACGGCTCACGTTATTGTCAGCCGTTAGCAAGGAACCGAGGTAGACGAATTCTTCTACCACCTCGAAAGTATCCCCGTCTATCGTAACATTGCTGCCAAGGCTTGTCCTGTCTCGCTCAGTCCCACCTACCAGCATGTACTTTGTCTTAGCCGCATTCACCACCAGTCAGACCTTTGCTGCTTCACGTTTCAGGCGGGTATACTGTTCTGCCACCGTTCCAAATGTTCTAGCAATAATATCCATGTCATCCGCAAAACAGACAAATTGGCTGGATTTCGTGAAGATCGTACCCCGGCTGACAACTAAGTTGCCGGGTCATTAATTGGCTCGGTAGCTTAGTTGGTAAAGCACTTGTCTAGCGAATAAGGGTCGTGAGTTCAAATCTCACCTGAGCTGTGGATTTTTTCCCAATTTAACCAATAATTTACCCATCTGTACATATGTACTTTAAGTTATTTTAAATTCATATAATTCTATTTTCCCGCGACGCAGTATATCTTTATACTAAGAAATTGAGGTCGGATCGGTACAAAAAAAAAGCAACTTGAGAGCCACTGAAACTGGCACCCCATAGGCACCCCCTAGGAAAAAATCTTAGATACGCCAATGCAACCGAATCAAATGAGGTTTATCTTTGACCAGTACTGTCATGGTAAAATCAGAGCTGGTTACCCAAGGTTTCTAAATTTCAGCGCCCGCAATACTGGTACGCCCCCAAACCGGGAAAACCCTTCCATGTAAGGTACACCGGGGCAAGTTGAAACGCGAAGTTTTGAAATAGATTTTAATACAATTTTCTTTCGTTTGAATCAAAAACTATGTGTTATGACATTCAAGCTGTTCACCATAATTTAATAACATTATGTTAACCCGCTGTTTCATCTTGCTCCATCCGTTTCAACTTGTCCCGGTGTACCTTATTATTATTTTATGATTTGTTTCTGTAATTATCGCGGAAAGGACTTTCTTTTTTGGATTCCTTACAAGGTTTTCATAAAAATTTTAGAAAATTCTGCAGATTACCTGTAAGGACTTAAATTCCTTTAGGATTTCTTTAGTATTTTTCAAAAAAAAATCCGGAAAGTTTACAGAAAGAAGATTGCCACAGGATTTCCGAGAATGATTTTTAACAAGAGTTCCTCTGAAGATTCCTCTAAGTATCCTGCATTTTGATCCCTGTCAATGAATTTCATTATAAAAACAACTGTCTCCATACTGAGATTCCTTAAGGGATTCAATTAAGGAAATTCATCCAAGGAACATCACATAAAAACATGAATGAATTCCTTCATTTCTTCAAACATTTCTGTACTTCAGAAATATTTTCAGATTTTTTTCCAGGATTTTTTTTTTTGAGAAATCTTCGATAATTCTTCCAGACATTCCTCAAGAAATTCTGCTAGGAATTTCTCCAAACGTCTGTCGCTTTGAAAGATGCATTTTCAGGAGATTTTATTTTCACAAAGATTTGGATATTATTTCTCCAGGGATTCGTTTTAGAAAAAAATATATATGGAGAAAAATATTTTTTGTATTGTTACGATACTTAACAACCTGTATAAAATATTGTAAAAATCTTATTTACAATTCACTGTATGGTGTCTACATTGCATCTTATTGTTTTTGTATTTTTTAATTTTACAGTGGTGTCTATTGTAACAATATGGTTCTAAATAGTACTGTTACAATGAAACGTTCGATTTTGCTACTGTATTTTTTTTTCCGGTAGCCACTAGACCACTAAGCCCGTCATGTAGAAATATCTTACAGGTAGCTGCAAGAGAAAACGGACCTGGAAAAGGAATTACATAGTAAAAGTGAGCATTGAGAATGTAGAAGAGGTAGCCTGGGCGAAAAAGGATGCGATGACAAACCAGAATACTAACCAGTGCAGAGCTCAGTTCACATAAGGTTCCATTTACGGTTCCGGATTGCGTTCTTTTACTAGGATGTTTGGTAATTAAATTTCCTTAAGCTGCTAGTACACAGGGTCAAATATTTGTCCAAAAAGAAACCAATGCTCAAACATCTTGTTTGACTCGATCGAATTTTCATTAGTGTCAAACTGATGTTGTTTCTTGAGTTCTTTCCTTGTCAAATATTTGACCCTGTGTACTACTGGCCTTAGAATAACTTTTTTGGTTTGATGCTCGGCTCCATTAAGTTTTTTATTAAACAAATTAGCCTACAAAAAACGTTAGACTCCAAAAAGGTGACGTTAGACATCGTACAGAAGATGAAGAGAACAAAGCTGTCGAATAATAGGCTTAGTTTCCCTGCACTCAATCTGAGCTAAGCTGAATTTGGAGAAAGAAAAACTCTGCGTGAATCACATCGAACCAAAAACCCATCATCCATGACGAGATGTTAAGCTACAATAAAATCCATCCCCAATCTCCATTCGTGACCACTGTGCACTGAATGGAGCTCACAAACGAGCTACCGACCGGTTTACGTCGCGCGCGCGTTGGGGTTTTCCTTTGTCGAACCCGTCGAGCCCCCGTTTGTTTTTTTTTTTACGGCGTCGTCGGTCGATGCTTCCGTACTGAACAACAACAAGAGCATATCCCATATCGACTGCCATGCGGCGTGGCGTTGTTCGTTGAGCTCGGTGAGCTTCACGTAGAACAACGCGATCTCAACCGCGCCGCGCGCGGGGTGACTGAGTTACCATCGACCACATACTAACGTTTCACTTGATTCGCTCGCCTGGGGTAAACCGTGCGAATTTGAAATCAGTTCAGTTCAGTCAGAGAGTAACCGCGGTCAGCCGTCGTCGGTCGCGTTCAGGATCGTCGTCGTTGGGGCACGGCACGGCGCTACGCCGTCTAACTCGTACCAACTTGGTGGCTTACACACATTATACAGAAAGAATATTTTTGTTACCTCCAAATCGTCCGTTTCGCGTTGTGCCATATTGTTGTGGTTGAGGTCAGATACGAGAATTGAAGTGAAGAGTGGTAGAGTGTTGATTGTGTTTTTTTTTTTTGAGTAATAAAGTGAAGCTTGAAGATGCCGGATGCGACGCGCATCGACTCCTTGGTGAAGGAGTTCAACGATAGCCCCCATGGGCCGAAGAAGCTGCACCAGTCCAGGACTCGCTTCATGCCTATCGTTTTCGGCCGAGATGGGGTAAGAAAAGAGATAATATGGTGAAATTCGTCTACAGTGGTGGTCGATGCATGGGAAACCCAAATGATTCCTCGAAAATTGTGGTTAATTAAATGTTTGTGATTATGTGAGTCAATGAAGGAGCTCGATTTCCAGTTCCTACCTAATAGAAATTGAAAATAGAGTATCTTTGTACGTAAGGTACAAAAATGTTAATTTAAAAGAAAGATTTTAGTAAATAACTGTGGAAGTACTCATAAAACAGCTTATAAGCAGCTTCTGAGCCAGTTGGGATCCTACGATCAGAAGAAGAAGAAGGTTCAAGCCAAGTTGGTTGAATTTTCATCTCACAAATTAACGGGAGGATGGGTGTGAAAGTGAATCGAATTCAGATTAAAAAAAAAACGTTTTCTCTGTGTAGAAAGATTTGTGCCAATATTTCTTGGAAAATTTAGAAGGTATATGCTAAGATTCCTAATTCTCTGAAGAAGATGTACACTGAAACGTCGAATGTAGAGTAAACCAAAATATTTCCATTGACTTTGGCAACTTTGAAACCGTAATAATCGCCAGTGTTTTTTTGCCGAAGTTCAGACGAATTATGTTGAAAAAAAAAACTTATTACAAATTTGATTAACAGGCTTCATGCAAAAGGACATATCTGATGCTAGATGGCAAAAGCTAAGCGTCAAACTGAGCATAACAAGCGTGTTCGAGACCAGCGACGTTTCGAAAGCAGCAGCGAAACAATCCGGCTCCAAAAGCTGATACGTCTGGTCTAAAATTTCAAATATCGGCACCAACATTTCAAAAGGGCGTAACTGCTTTTGCAACCAATGCCTTCTCACAGAGCTGTGGGTCGTATTTCATTCATCTCACGCAATTCACATCCATTAATCGAAAGAGGAGGATTTTATCTTTCTATTTGTGCTAGTGAATTGCTCGAGAGGGATGGGATACGCTCCACAGCTTTGTGAGAAGGCATTGGTTGTAAATGCAGTTACGCCCTTTTGAAATGTTGGTGCCGATATGTAACAAGTTTTTACTCAAAGGGACATGTATCCGAAGTGGTAAACGCACTCCTACTCAGCAAGCCATGCTGAGCGCGAAAAATTTGATTCCCGGTCGGACCATGGAACTTTTTGTAATGGAAGCTCCCTTGACTTACTTGGCCTGAGAGTATCATCGTGCCTACCACACGATACCTATACGAATGAAAAAGGTCATTGGTATTTAGAAGAAGCTCTCAATTATTAATTGGAGAAGACTCATAGAATACTAAGTTGAGGAGAAGGCTTCGTCCCAGTCAGTGAGGGAGTTACGCAAAGTAGAAAAAAAAAGAATTTCCTTGCGATATCAAATGCAACTCGAGTTTTCGTAAAGGTGCAGTCTAATCAACAGTACTGCTGATACAGATAAATCGTGAGGTAAACCAGTTCACGGTATGTCCGGAAGGATGTTATTATGACAATAGGAGTTCCTCAATTTTTATTCGCTAGGACCATATTTTTGGTCTTCAAGATTTAGATTACGTACGATTTAAAACATTCCATTTTGAGTATTTTTCGCATACATACCAAAAGTTTCATCCGCAACCCATACACTTTATTTCGATCCATCAAGCGTCGCACAAACCAGTCTTGTCAGCTTCGCCGTTCGATCATAATCTGCCATAACTCGGTGCTTCTTCTTTAAGGCTCGATGTTTGCATTGGAGCTTGACCTGCCTCTGTCTTCAATTTAGTGTTCTTTCTTGCCTGCTACTGCATGAAATTGTACATTGTGTGGCAAGAATTATACACTATGCCCAGGGAATCGAGAAAAGTTTCCCAACTGGAACGGGAATCGAACCCAGCGTCTCCGGATTGGCGATCCATAGCCTTAACCACTGGGCTATCTGGAGACCCATAACTCGTTTCTCTTCACTGAATCGTACGCTACCTTGAAATCAATAAACAAATGATGTCCTCACGGAAACCCGGCTGATATTAGCATTGAAGCACTCCTCATTCAGCCTCAGCCTGTTGAACAGTATTTTGGACAAAATCTTGAACGCTGAATTGAGGACTGTTATTCCTCTGTAGTTCACGTCACTCCAGAGGGCAAATGAAACCATCCAACCAACTATTCAATAAATACCTTGTAGGAGTTGATCTACATTCTACAGCTTCTCACTACCGTGATTGAGGAGCAAGGTCGGGAGTTCCACCTTCCCAGCAGCCTAGTATTTCTTCTGCCCTTAAATAGGTGTCTTGATCTCGACTAACGTTGGAGGTTCCACAACCTGTCCGTCGTCTTCGATTCGAATTCTGTCTGTCGCGCTTCCATTCGCACCGTTCGAAGTGCTCTCTCCACCTGGCAGCCTCCTTTGTTTAGTCTGTTGGGACGGCATGTTTCCATCACGGTCGTTGCATATGACGGGATAAAGCGCTGTTGTTCTCCGTACGCCATGGACAATATCGCAAAACCTCCGCATATCATTCTGTCCCATACTTTCTTGCGCCTGAGCAATACAAAAATTCATCGTGGTACTTTTTCATTCTGCGGTAGATTCGTATTTCGGCTGCTTTTGCTTTTCTATATCGCTCCCGGGAGCTCCCTGCTCTGCCGAATTCCCGATACCATCATACGGCTTCTGGCAACATTCTCCTCATCCGTCACCCTCAGACACCCCTCATCATTCTTTCGCTTACCATTACCTGACCAAAGAATCGCCTAGTCCACTCTGACTTAACGACGACCAATTGTGGATGACCCATGATTGTACTTACCGCTCCGTGCACAGACTTCCACAGAGTGTTCAGATTATCGCTCTCGTTAATCTCACTTATCCGCGCGTCCAGCTTCTGATGATAGTCAGCTACCTCATCATTTGCTGAAAACCGCTGGATGTTGAAAAGCATCAATCGCTGGTTCCTGGAGCGCGATATGGTTCTTTTCTTCTTCTCGGGTAGTAAGATTCGTGCTCGAATATCCAACCCGAGAAGAAGAAAATATCAACAGCATAATAAAAAGTGTTATTTTGTCATAATAACTTTATAATGGAATCAGTAATTTTTATGTTATTTACATATCTTTACATATCTTATTTTGATACAAACTTGTCTGTCATAAGCGGCAAAATAACAAAAATTATAACAAAATAATGTTCCTGGAAGACCAATTCAATAACCTAACAACAACTTAATAACAATGATTCTTGCAGAGAATTTGTTAGCTTGTTATTGTTGTGTTATAGTTCAACACATATTTGGGAACGTCCACAAATTACGTCACGCAAAAATCGACCATTTTCAATCCTCCCTCCCCCCTATGTCATACTTTTTATATGGGACCTCTGAAATTTTTGTATGGGTCGTCACACTTTGCTGAACCCCCCCTCCCCCTCAAAGCGTGACGTGATTTATGGACCTTTGTACATTTTCAATAGTAGAATAATGACAAGTATATTATTGAAATGTTATTTAGTGGATGAGTTTCAAAATCTTGATCATAACAAAATAAGATTACCCAACAAAACATGTAATACTTTGATAAGTTAATAATAACAAATTATGATATAAAACCAGGTTATATGATTCTGTTGTTATGAATTTGATATTCTCCTCTGCTCGGGTACCTACGAGATAGTCATCTGAGTCGATGTTGCAAGTCTCTCTAATTGACGATCAAACGCAAAGCTAAATTGCGCAGGTGGCCTAAAACAGTGAATAACGAACCCTAGACTGAATTACTAATGATATAAATGGAAGAAAAGTGAAACTATTACAGATTCTAATAACTTCCATGCAATGTATTGGCCAGAAATATGTTATTTTTGCTTCCAAAGTTGAAAATTTTGCGTTACCTAACCTCACATTTGATCGTCAATAAAGACAAATCAATCAATCAATCAGTGAAATGGAACAGAAATTTGTATGTCAAATTTGTTTACGATGGGTGGAATTTTCAGAGTTTTTTTTTGCGCTCGATAACTGGGCTTTGACGGTAATTCAGTTAGCAAACGCCGCTCGATAACTAGGCAGAGGTCCCGGAGGCCATTGCAATTTTGTGTTTTGTTTATCGGTTTGCAAAATGTGAGGTTATGTTTCATTTATTTTTGACAGACAACTGCTTTTTAACTGGACTTTGACCCAGTTAACGAGCGCCCAATTATAAAGCAATACAGTTAAACAGCAGTCAGTTGCTGTACCGCGTTTCCAATCATACACAGAAAGAAATTCTGAAAACTACGCGTGACGTAAATATTAGAACGTTTAAATAAATAAAACGTTTGAATGAATAAAAGAATTTCTTGCACGCAAAGTTGTAGGCAAGCTCCATGCTGCAGACAATCTGTAATTTTACAATCCGATGGAGAATTGTGTTGAAAGCGATGGAGGTCATTTTGTTACAGCGAACTCGATGTAAAAATTTTGAACTGTGTAGTTTTTATATCATTGCCGGGTCGATATCCGAGAGTATCGTTTGCATTTTCTTCTTGTATCTACATTTTCCGTAATGGTGTAAGGCTTCGACGGGTTACCTTACCGGTGTCGTGCTGCCTACTTCGCGTTGGTGAGACTGCCACCTTAGGTATAGCTGACGCGATACAGTGTTTCTTATTCAGTCGCTGGATGCCAAAACAGTTGCTGATTGAGCCGCACCACCTTGGTGAACAGACGTTCGGAACGTACATATTTCCTCAATCTCACTGAAGTCAGAAGGACAACAGTGCCCAGGACGCACTACCAGCTAAGTACACAACTCTTAGCTGGCGGCCTTTGTCATCGATTGACCCGTTCGGCTCACCGTTTTGCAACCCGGAACGAAATAAATCGGTACAATGGTCTGTTTTTCAATAGGATGAATATTGAGGTTCATTGTAGTGGGATATCTTGGTTTGAATAGAAGGCCTCTTGAGTTAAAATTATCTTATTAACTTATCTAAGAAATTTTTCAGCAATTCCTCCCTATGATTCTTCATGGATTTATCTTAGGATTCCTACCAGACTTCATGTTGTAATTCCACCCGAGAATCATGTAGCGTTTCATCCCAAAATATCTCCTGGAACTCCACTCCTGAAATGTTTTTAAGCATTATTTTAAGAATTCTTCTAGTAACATCTCCCGGGATTTTTTTTAGGATTCCTCCTTAGATTCATTCAGGGATTCATCCGGAATTATTTCAGGAGTTAATTGAGGGATTTTTTTTTTGGGATTCCTTTATTGGTTCCTCTCGAGGCTGCTTTAAAAATGTTCTCTACGTTTCCGTCAAGTTCTGCATTGATTTCTTCTGGGATTCTTTCACTGATTTTTTGTTACATTTTTCTTGGGATTCATTCCGGGATTCCTGCGTTGACCCATCCCCCGGTAAGGATTTCTATTCTGGAATTCCAAAAGAAATAGCTCGCGGAGTTGTTTCACTGCTTCCTTCAGAGATTGCTTTCATGAATTCTCACGGGCAGGGATGAGAAAAGTCTTAACATTTCATTTTGTTATTTGCTAATTCCTCTGTTTCCAGTAAGAAAACGACAATGATTTTTCATAAGGGCCTAACTGACTTGATCGATTTCTCTTCGTCGACTCTCTCTTTCGCTAATAAGTTGATCAAAACAAACAAAATCATTATTATTTTTGTTTCTATAGCAACATGTAGACGTCTTCTTCGCATTTCAACCAAAAAATCTTTGGAAAACTCAATACACATTCTGTGATAACACAAAGAGCGGATCGATAAAGAGAACTCGAAAATGTCAGTTAGACCCAAATGAAAAATCAGTGTCGAAATGTTCGTCGAGGACAGAATTGAATGTCCATAGCTTAAATATCACCATTATGAAGTAGTGATGTTAGCGGACGGAAATTTACACTAAATCGGTGGCAATTTGAAAATATCATGACATATTTTTTTCATGAAATTTTGTAACATTTCCCATTCGTGCTCCTGGGATTCCTTCAGTTTCTTTTTGGAATTCCTTTACATAATTAAGGTATCCCTCTATAGATTAATTGGGAATTTCTTTGAGAATTTCTCGTTAAGATTTTAGAGATTTCTTCCTGGATTCCGTAATTGATTTTTCATAAGATTCCTTTAGACGTTTCTCCTGGGCTTCCGTCAAAGATTCCCCCAAGAAATTCATCACTGATTTCTGACGAAATTCTTCTATGGATTTCCGGCTTTTTTTTTTCGAGATTCCTTATAAAGCAGAAATCTACTGAAAATATCTGAAATATTTTGGTCGCTATTCGAAAGCTTAATCCATCTCAATTAAAAAATGTCTGTTCAATGATATTTACTTTGAAAACATCATTTGATTTTGATTGCGAAAAATTTGACCGGCATTTCAAATAAACACCTACGGCTAAATCATATTTTTTGACCATCCTCTGTACCATAGTGTCACGTAGAAGGTGTACCTAATACCCCAGACAGACATGTGATACGAGTGTGATTCCTGTACAACGGTACGCAGTGTCAAGAAAATTCTAACAAGACTGACTTGAACTGAGAGAATTTTCAGTATGGCACTCATTTCAAGCGCAATTGTACAGTGATTCTTGTATCACATGTGTGTCATAAGTATAAAATAAACGTGAAATTGATGAAAAAAAAAACTCGAAGGAACAGTTATTCAATCTTGTAATTGTAGTTCTTTTACAATATTTGTTTTACATAATATGAAAGGAGTGAGTTTTTGGTGGCAAAGTGTACAGGCCGCGTTTTCATTCGGATCGTCCGTCGTCGTCGTCAATTTGAATGTCCACATCATCGTCGTACCCGTGTGTAGTTGTAGCGGTTCAGTGTGATTTCGGAGAAAAGGCCAGTTAGTGGAAGATGCTGTAGCACATACGCACTGGACACTTCGAAGGATGTTTATTGGTGAGCTCTTTCCATTTTATCATAATAATAATAATAATAATAATAATAATAATAATAATAATAATAATAATTAATGCTAAAGGATTTACACAATTCTGCTCTGGTTTTTGTGTATTTATCTAACAAATATTGAAAAGTTCGTCACGTCATGTGTCGGCGTTAGTACACAATGCACAATCAGTTGATAATAAATATGTTTCTTTCATTTTTTGCATTTACATAAAAATTTGAATGGTTTGTCATCTTCGGTGTCGACATTTGTAATATTTTAGTCAAAATGAATAAATGTTTTGACTCAATAGTAAAGGTTGCATGAGAGTCCGTCTTGGTTCGTCGTTGCATCGCGTCGTCGTCCTGTGTGCGTACTCATCTTCGTACGAGGCGGTTTAGTGTGTTTTTGGAGGCAAAGGAAGTGCCGCTTTTTTCATTCGGATCGGGCGCGTTGTCATCGACAATTTGAATGTGCACATCGTCGTTCCCGTGTGTTGTTGTAGCAGTTCAGTGTAATTTCGAGTCCAGTTAGTGGAAGCTCTGGAAGCTGCAGCTCTGGTTTTTGTGTATGCATCTAACAAATATTGAAAATTTCGTCACGTCATGTGTCGGTGCTAGTTCCAAATGCACATTTAGTTGATAATAAATAATTTCCTTTCATTTTTTGCATGAACACAAAAAATTTGAATGGTTCGTCATCTTCGGTGTCGACATTTGTAATATTTTAGTCCAAATGAATAAATGTTTTGACTCAAATAAAGGTTGCATGAATTTCTGGAAAAAGAGAGGGTCGGTAAAAGATAGACGGCGAACCATGCGGTAAGATCTTTCTGATTTATTTATCACGTGTTATTTTGTTAATACTTGTGAATTGATCGCGTTCAGCATTGTCTCGCGCGGAAACGCAAACTACAGATGCGTCGGTGTTTAGCATTGTGTTCTCCTTAGTTGCGAATGAATAACTTATGTAGGGTGAGTTTTGAGGCACAAAAGATCGCGTTCGTCGTCCAAGGTTTAGAAGGGTATTTCTTCGCGAGCGCATTATTCATCGCGAATCAAAACATTACACTCGTTTACCACGACAAAATCCTCAACACATCTACATTTCCACTGACCAAACTCCTAGTGATTTCTCGTAGTAACGCAGAGAATTCCTCGGTTATTGGCCTAAGCGAGAATCACGTCATCACTTCCTTCCCTATCCTCAATTGACCTGCATTCGGACGCGGCCGGCGCTGGTATTGCTTATTGAAAAGTATTGGGATTCCAGCATTTACACAATGAAGAGAAAGCTAATCCCAAGCATCATCTGTTGGTTCTTTGTGTAAATGCAGTTGTCCTTGCAAAAACAGAGGAGCAACCGCGGGCGGTCAATCATGCTCATGCTCATGCTCATGCTCAATATTTGTTTTACATAATATGAAAGCTAATTTATAAATTAGTAATTGATATCATGAGGCGAGGTGCATGATTAAAATCGATCATTATTGGTCGGTGCTTACATAGACGGGAATTAGATGAAAACCCTACCAATTACGGTTGGATTTCTATCGGAGATTTTCTTATTGATTTTTTCAAAAATCCTTTCGGGATTTTTTTTTCTGGGATTCCTACAGAAACATCTGCCTGAATTTCTCCTAGATTATTTAAGTGATTCCCTCGCCTTTGGATTAATTGTGAGACACCTAGGGTATTGCAGAAAACGAAAAGCCCATACCCCCTATGACGGCATTAAAACATAAGACAAAAATCAGTTGACTGATTTTAACCCTTCATAAGGCCAAAAAAAGCCGGCCTAAACGTCGGATAATCCATAACTAGCCGATTAGATTGACCGTCTAGACCGAGAAAGTCAACATATGTATTCTACAAAATATGTTTCAGAAATTCCTGATTTTTTCCGCCATATGGAGACAGCTACAACTTTTTGTGGGAAGGAAATAAAATCAATATTAATCGTCAATTTGGAGCGTCAAGTAGTCAATTATTCAACATCTGAATAATGGTTAGAGTCGATGTATAAATGTCCTATTCAAAGTACTCCAAAATTGCTCATTTTGTGTAGAAAACTGGCATTGCTTCAAACCGTTCACTACCTTTTGTAATGTAACAGGTCGCGAATTGGGACGCTGTGTTGTGAAATTTAATTTTAGAAATTTCAACCAAAGTAATTGGCATGTGAAGCGACAAGATCGAGAGCGTTTTATGAATGGTTGCTGTTTTTTTTTTTCAGGAGGGTAATCTTCGGTGATGATGATGCTACAGATGACAATCGATTTTCAGTGGGGAATTTCGCTGCCGTATAGAAGCCCAAATATACATCTTCTCCTAGAGAAGAGAGACGACTCTAAAAGCAGAAACATCGGCGCCTCATTGTCAAGGCCGCGAAGCATCTGAAGACGAAGCTCAGCGTGCTCGTGACCGGCTGAGGACGGTAGCGGCGGAACAGAAACCTGTTGCGTGCTCTCGTTGCTTCCCATACGCCAGACTCGCCAGAGTGTTGAAATTAAAAGTTCAGATTAGTAGATGCTTTGTTTCGCTTAAAAAGCAGCCAGCTGTGACCAATGCACAATTTGAGCGGAAAGCAAAAGCTTGACCGTTTTTATCAGCTGTTTCTGATGTAGCAAAACGATTTTCTTCAGTGATTTCAACCAGGCTTGGAATTGATCACCGTTTAAAGTCGATTTCAAACGACTATGAACAATAAAACGACCGCAGTGTCAAGCGATCGCAGAAGGCTCATCAAGTCATGTTTGGTCTTGGTTGCGAGCTCTTCAGGCAACGAGCATACATTGAATGATTGTGTCTGGTTACCATGGAAGGAGTCACTGAATGTTTTCTAACCTTTGACCGTCATTCACCACTGAATCGACGGTCATGAAGTTTACAGTGGGAAGGAACATAAACGAACATTTACTAATATTTTCTTCGAATGGCAGTGCGTAAATCATACTGAAGTGTATAGTTAATAGAAATACACTAGAACTTCTGTGGCTAGTTATTCTAATGTATAGTAGCATCTATTCTACAGGAAAATTGCTTGTGGTTTGCTACATACCTACATAATGTACAACTCTAATGCATAAATGCGCTTATTCAGGGTACTCTGTGAAGTCTTGGTTTAATATAGAGTTTCGAGTTGCTACTGAAACGATACTAGCGAAATTACATTTAACTGGAAGGAAGATTTCGTTTGTAATTTGTCTGAATAACTGTTAAGTCTTGTTTAATCTAACGATTTTTAAATCGGCACAAGTTTTACGGTTTATAGATGAAGATATCAATGAATATGTCAGTTTAAATATTGGATATTGATTTATTTTCTACGAACGAATCACTTTTTCCTATGCAAATGGTATTAATTAACGGAGTTTTCAGGGAATGCATAGTTTGGCCACTCTCTTCCCTCCTTCTACCCGCCCATTTCTTATGCGTTTCTAGTTCTTGAACGCGATTGAATTGCGAGTGCGTTGGTCCAATCTCGGGTTCACAAGTGGATAGTCTGACCTAGATATCATCTTTAACTTATACAATTCCGCTAAAGGCATGTCCCACTTCTTTGAAATTTCTGAATAGAAAACTCCACCAGTTGTCACTGCAAGTACATACTCATCTGCAATAGAAATTGAAGGTATTTAAATAAAAATGGCCATTACCAATCGAACAAACTTGTAAATCAAACCTATAATTTCAAGATCTGCACTACCGGTCATGACGGTCAATCTGTCCGATGGTCTAGGGTGATGATGGTTGAATAACGAAAAAAGTCGTTATGGTTACCTAAGGCTTCTTGGTCGTGTCGTTACGCTTTGCGTTCGCGATGTATGGTTGCTAACATCAAGTTCGTTGGCGACGCGTCATATGAGTAGAACCGTAGCTTGCTTGTGAACATCGTGACCAATGCCAAGCCTGATTTCAACGACGACCTGTGACGATTCCTGAACAGGTTGAAAATTCTAAACTGATGATATGATGCTTCTTAGTGGTGAAATAACAAAGGCAGTTTTGTCCCCCTGATTTTAAATGTTCCTTATTATTTTGACGGAAGCATATACCTGGAACAAACTGCTTTTCAGCTGAGCACTTCAATAATCAGGTTTTAACCGATAGCATAATATTGGACAACTGACATGGATTGGCCAGGAAACGAACTCAGGCACTTCCAGTGGGATCTTGATGAATAGCTGTGCTTTTACTGTTTCGGCTACATATGTATGTGGATATAATTATGTTAATGTTAAAATGGCTTCTATTACATCATTCAATATGTACAGAAATAGATTAAGTATCCCGACTTATCAAGAAATTGGATTTGCTTTCACATTCTGTATTCGATGGATTGCAATATGCAACAAACATATTATCATTTTGGGGCAAACTGATAACAAATACTTGGAATGATAAGCAAACCTAAAATAAGCTAATCAAGTTTTCTGGTGTACAATGATACATCACAAAAAAACGGTTTTATGCGATCAGTATCGATTATTTATTAATACGTGTACCTTTTGCAGATAAGGCACCCTACAGTGGTGAACATTCGTTTGGTCACAACGTCAATTTTCCAAAACAGTAGGATTGAATTTTGATAGCTTGAAAATTACAGTGTACACGGTGTCCAGGAGGGAGAAGAATGGCGGAATGGTCTAGTTCAGGGGTTTTCAGATCGTGCACCGCGACGGCTTGCTAAGTACAGTTCGGAGGATGCAACAAGGTTGATGACAAATGTTTATTTAACAAATCCACCAACAACGTAAATGACTGATACCAATAATGTTGCATGATTTTTGTATCCGACATATTAAATTTTGAAAGCCTTGAGAAATGAGAGCAAAATTCTTATAAATCAATCAAAGATGGCAAAGCAAGCACATTGTAGTTGCTACTCCGTGATTGACCAGAACAATCGAAGTTGCACAGAGAACCAATGAATGGTGCTTGGGACTAGCTACACACTCTCAATGTGCACAATTCGAGAGTTCAATATTTAATAGTCAATCATGGCGCCGGCCACGTCCTTACGATCATCGTTGTTACTAGAAACCGTGGAATCCACAGCATCACCACAGTTGTCTCGGGACTAGTCTCGGGAAGAAGTATTTGTTAGTAGGGTAGGGTAAGGTGTGGATCTTAGAGCCACCTGTGGTAGTAGGTGATATGATCCATTAGGCGGCATCCATTTTTTACGTAACGCTAATATCGACATTTTTGACCCCTCCTCCCCCCTCCGTAACGCTTTTTTGTATGAAAGTCCTAAAATTTTTGTATGGGCCATAACGCTCGACCATACTTCCCCCCTCCCCCTAGAGCATTACGTAATTTGTAGACGGTGCCTTAGTTACATAAAGATACACGTCACGTTCTTCACCACGATTATGATTTATTTGGTCGTGAAGTGAAGACCACCCCACATATTAGTATCTAAGGGCAATACACATACGTCAAAGATCGTTCAACTAAATGCGTCAGCGCATTGATCGTTTACTTAAGGCGAAACTGGAAGCATTTCCCCATTTTTTTATTTTTGATTTTTTTTTTTATAAAATAACGAAGCAATATTTTCAAAATCGGTTTTCGTACGCATGTACAGTATTGATCAAGGTATCTCCTGAATTTTTCCCTGGTGGAAAATGTTTTTCGTTTTTGCAGAAACCATTTTTTTCGTGAAATTTTCTTTAAAAATGGTTTCTGTGAAAACGAAAAACATTTTCTACCAGGAAAAAAAAACAAAAAGTGAGGAAATGGATCCAGTTTTGCCTTAACCGTGAAAACCGTTCCACTTCGGTGTGAACCCACAGCCATCACTGCAATTCATCAATCTGAGTGGATGGGTATATGTGATGTGATCCTCTGAGCCTTCCATAAAATAAAAAGTCATTTTTGAATTGAAAATTAACCTATCCAGTACACTAAGTGTACGAGAAAGTTAAAAAGGGTAAAATCTATTTTGGTTCGGTTGAATGTATGAATTCCTAACTTGCCAAGAGACTGAAAAAGTGACAAAAGTGACGACTTTTCATGAAATCGCAACTAATTTGTAATATCTCAGAAATTCCTGTTGTAATATGTACAAATTTGCACATTTCTAGGGAGGAAAAATATAGGCTTCTCATTTGGAGTTAAAAAAATGTTGACAACCAACTTGGACTTGATTAATAAATGTTTACCTTGGGGTAAATACGCAAATTATAAAAACTAAAAATTATACTTACCGCTTGTTGAATCCTAATAATATGATTTAGAAAGTGTTGATGTCGTGATAACATTTGACGAACTTATTGCAGAACATGGCGACCGTGACAAAAGCGTTTATATATATATTTTTTTAATTTCTCAAGGCGTGCTTGGTGATTTGAAAGATACTGCCTAAGGTTCGCATGCAGGGGTTATTAACCACTTATTTCCAATCTGAACTGATTATTAGAAACCTGAAAGGCTCAGCTTATGCAAGCATAAAAAATAAGGACTGTATCGGAAATTAACTATAAACGTTCACAACTGCCTAAAAAATAATCTATTCGACATAAACATAACTTTATTTTTGGAGATACTATAGAAATCTTTTAAATAAAGAATGGCAGTTCTGATACAGAAAAACTTGTAGTTAGAAGACACTAATTGCTAATTGACAAATTGAGAGATGAATTTTAGAAAAAAATCGCGTTCTAGTGGGATTCGAACCCACGACCCCGTATTCGCTAGACCGGTGCTTTAACCAACTAAGCCACAGAACAGGTAATAATTCTGCGGAATAGGAGAAGCGTGGAGAATAGCCCGATCTTTTCCAAATTTAGACCACTGATACACAACTAGTTGATGAACTTACAGTAAAAATTTGAGAATATTCGATGCACATTTCGAAAAGTTAGAGCTAGTACATTTTTTGAAAAGTGAAAATTTTGACTGTCCCGATCATTTTGTCTATCCCCTGTACATTAGCATTAGCATTAGCACACGTATGGGAAAATCGGAGGTTAGTTCACGTTTTTATCAATATTTCGATCAATGATGCTCACCTGTTTTTTTAATGTTTTGGAAAGCATTTTGTCTATCCCCTGTACATGTGCACGAAAACCGATTTTAAAAATATTACTTCGTTAGTTAATAAAAAATCAAAAACCAAAAAAAATAGGAAATTGTTCCAGTTTCGCCTTAAGCCTAGGCTTTCGAGCCAGGACATGAGGGGCAAATATCTATGTCCCATCCCAGGAAGAGGAAATCAAACGACATAAACCTTCTTAGCAACGTCACTTCCAATGTTTTTTGCATCACATTTATGACACGATACGAGATGTCGCCATTCCATAGTTTTGTACAATTGTGTTCAAAGACGCTGCACAGTAGGCCTGGCCGCTTCAATACTTGTAATACATCTCCGATGCCTGCAAGTATTGATAATGACAAGAAAAATGGTAGAAGTAGTCGATTCTACCATTTTCCAGGATTCTTTCAATGAATGGCTAGGTATGTGTAGACTAGACTAGACTAGAGGTAGTTTTACCAGATAACGGAATTTTATAACCTCTGAAAATATTTAAAACAGAGCGTCAAAGTTCGAACAAAAAGTACGTGTTTTTTGGGTTAGACCATTTTATACATGTTGGAGGGTTTTCAATCCAAAATAAGAATTTTAAAAGTCGGTATTGAGTGATATGTTATGTATACATAACTACTAGGAATATGTAATAATTATTTTCCAGATTTTCCCCGTACACATTTTTTTTGCTACAAATTTTTGAAACGTTAACAAAATTTAAAAATATTGCATTTTGTTCAGATTGTTATTTTGTGTGGTTTACTCATAGTACCATATTTTCAATAATACTAAACAGTTTCCAAATTTCTTCAAGCTGTTCTAAACTTAACTATATTGTGAAGATTCCATAGAAGAACCGGAAGAAAAAGACCAATCGTGCTTCGAGATAAAGCATTTTGAACGTTTATAGTTAATTTCCGATACAGTCCTTAGGTGAGCATCATTGACCGCAACAATGAGATATCAATTGGCTCATATTGTCACACATTTAGCTTCAGACACTACGCTCATGCCCGCAATATCTACGATCACATTATCACACGTATGGGAAAGTCGGAGGTTAGCTTACGTTTTTATCAATATTTCGATCAATGATGCTCACCTGTTTTTTAAATGTTTTGGAAAGCATAGACTTTGGAACCTTCTGAATGCGAATCATAGACGTGAGCCACTACACCACCAAGCTCGTCTTAAGAAATTTATAAAATTTTCAATTTTATCACGGTCGCCATGTTATTCAGTAAGTTCGTCAAATGCTATCACGACAACAACACTTTTCAAATGAAAATATTAGAATTCGGCATGCGTTTTGTTTTAAGTTTTGCTAATTTGGGATTTTTCCTCAAGGTAAAAATTTATTGTAATTATTTTATTAACATACTTTTTAGTTGACTATCCAATCGGTACAAACGCTGATGTAATGGTGTTATCTGGAGCAGAAGTGCGCCAAGGTTTGGAGGTATTAGACCCTGTGAAATCAGCAGGTCCGGAGCCACCTGAGCCCACTGCTGTTCGTTATGGTTATTCGCGACTACGAAGTTGCAGAATGTGCGTAAAGGTGTACGTGAGATAAAACGAAAGGGAAATATTTTTGGCTTTTTTTTTTCACGCACATTCTGACAGTTCCTTAAGAGGTTTTCATTAGTGCGACAAAGAATTGGAATCTCTTTCAACTTCGTAATTGCGAATGGATAAGTTGCCGTCATTCATGACAAAAGCGATTAGTATATGCAGACGACGTAAAAATATTTCTACAGGTAAAAGATTTTTTTTTTTATATAAAATAAACTTAAAACTAAAGGCTCCTCCGGAAAAGTATCCTACAGGTAAAAGTTGCCAATGATTGCCTTTGACTTCAGCGCGATTTGAACAATTTTGAGAGATTCGTCGGAGATAGTGGATTGAGAATCAATCCTAGTAAATGTTCTATTGGTACATGTTGCAGAAGACTTCTACCGGTAGCAGCTTGAATGACACGGTCTTGAACCTAGGATGGACCGCAGCAGAACTTCCTCGATATGAAGATCTTTACTGTCTCGTTGACCTGGCTACTATCAGTAGCAGACATAAGATCACCGATATTGTGTTCTCCTGTAATATTCCAAGCGAACGAAGCGGACGAGTCCTTTCTTGTACGACCGACTCAGCTTCAACAACACTGCAGTGCCACTTCGCCGGAGAAGGATATTTGATCCTCCATTGCGGTCGATAAATTATAATTATGTGTCTCTGAAGGATTTTGGGCCACTGAATCCGAATCCGGGCTCAGATTTGCTCCAACACGTCACAATTTTGAGCTTTACCTCAATTTATAGGGCAAAATATGCGATTTTGGGCTTTTTTGACTGCAAGCCATTAAGCAAGGACATATTTATTTTAAGCAATCAAAAGGTTAATTAGTCAATTAACATCTAAATTAACGACTCATGCAAAATATTTCATTTTACCTAATCAAATTCGATAGATTTAAGCATTTT
Source organism: Aedes albopictus (assembly GCF_035046485.1). Taxonomy (NCBI): domain Eukaryota; kingdom Metazoa; phylum Arthropoda; class Insecta; order Diptera; family Culicidae; genus Aedes; species Aedes albopictus. The sequence goes on along the minus strand of NC_085138.1, from coordinate 255,572,471 downwards.
ATGTTAGTATGAAAACTTGCATGCAACTTTTGGAGGGTTACTTGTATGGGAAATATCGTACCTAACATAAATCGCTTAAAACTATCAAATTCGATTTGGTAAAACGAAAAATTATGCATAAGTCGTTAATTTAGATGTTAATTGACCAATTAACCTTTTGATTGCTTAAAAAAATATTTCCTTGCTTAATGGCTTGCAGTCAAAAAAGCCCAAAATCGCATATTTTTCCCTATAAATCGAGGTATAGCTCAAAATTGTGACGTGTTAGAGCAAATCTGAGCCCGGATTCGGATTCAGCGGCCCAAAATCCTTCAGAGACACATAAGTTTGTTCTTGAGACAAACAAAAAGTTATTTTTTGTTACGCTGTGTTATACGCAGCATGAGCCTACTGTAAGATTTATGAATGAGTTCAACGGACTACAAGATGTAATTTCTCTTAATATGACTACAGAAGTAATGAATCACTATAATAACTAGAACGACTGCTATGGAATTAACAGGGTTCCGGGTCATTTTAGCCGAATGCCTTTTGGCCGAAACAGAAATGATGAATTTAAGTGACCATGCCACTGTTTCCTATATCAGCATAACTCAAACGAAAAGCCTATGATTCAAAGATAGAAAAATCTTTTTGACAAACATAGTCACAGTTTCAACGCCAACTATGTATTTCCTTTATGGTAAACCAGAAAGAATAGCCTATGCTTAAAGGAAGGAAATATTTATTCATATTGTCGGCTAGAATGTTATCCAGACTTTGCCTACGCATCTACATTCTTTTGATCATGATTCGGCCAAACGGTGTTCGGCCAAACGACATTCGGCGTAATGACCGGACCTCAATTTACAGATAGCGCCACCGTAGCCTCGTGTGTTTGACATAACACTTCTGTCACGAGGGAAGAGAATAACTAGGAATTGAACCCAGCCAGGCCCGAGCACAGAAGTGGCGCCAAGGGAGGGCTTTTACCCTATTTCGGCAAAAGGCGGAGGGGCGCCTAGTGTATGGAGCACCGGTAACCCCAAAACCTCCCCCCTCTTGTGCCCGGGCTTGAACCCAACACCTTCTGCATACATGGGGAACAGTTTGCAATCAGTAGCAATCAGATAACAAATCCCGTTAATATTTGGCTGACATGTGCAAGCTGATTTCAAACTTCTCGGATATCCCTGAAATGAAAATCTTGTGGTGTATGAAAGTATAGCAAACAATATTTGTCATGATTTTAAAATTGATGCACTGCTTATTTCCATTTAACCCTTTGGAGCCGGAGGGGTCATATATGACCCCGGCGATGAAACCGAGCATAACAAACGTGTTCGACACCAGCGAGGTTGCGTCGACAGCGGCGAAACAAATCGGCTCCAAAAGGTTAAATGTGTACGCTATCAAATAAAAAAAAATGTTTTTGGCGTTTTCATTTCAGAAACCTCAACCAAAGCCGGGACCTCGCAGCGCCGAAGCACAGGACTTCTACGCCCTGCGGAAGCGATGTCTTCGCAGTGGAAGCCTATTTGAAGACCCGGAATTCCCTGCCAATGGTTCATCTTTAAGTTTTACCGGAGAATCTCGACCGAACCTCAAATGGCTACGACCGAGTGAAATTTCGCAGGACCCCCGATTCTTCGAGAACAGCTATTCCCGCTTCGATGTCAACCAAGGGGAGCTGGGTGATTGTTGGCTGCTGGCTGCGGCGGCAAATCTTACCCAGGACCCGCAACTGTTTACCAGGGTTGTCCCGGAGGACAACAGCTTCAAGAAGGATTATGC